>NC_134831.1:102944378-102993368 GCF_004210375.1 Tachypleus tridentatus
TTGGTGGATCTATAGACCAGAAGTTCCACATCCACTGTTGACTCTGTTCTTCTCGTCCTTGGTGGGATCTATAGACCAGAAGTTCCACATCCACTGTTGACTCTGTTCTTCTCGTCCTTGGTGGCTCTATAGACCAGAAGTTCCACATCCACTGTTGACTTTGTTCTTCTCGTCCTTGGTGTCTATCCATTACATCCACTGTTGACTCTGTGATTTGAATATTCATTGTTCATTAGCCTTTTACTTACATTGATGTTTCTTTACCACGAATCCTCCCAGTTTTACTTACATTATGTTTCTTTACCATGAATCCTCCCAGTTTTAGTTACATTATGTTTCTTTACCATGAATCCTCCCAGTTTTAGTTACATTATGTTTCTTTACCATGAATCCTCCCAGTTTTAGTTACATTATGTTTCTTTACCATGAATCCTCCCAGTTTTAGTTACATTATGTTTCTTTACCATGAATCCTCCCAGTTTTAGTTACATTATGTTTCTTTACCATGAATCCTCCCAGTTTTAGTTACATTATGTTTTTTTTACCATGAATCCTCCCAGTTTTACTTACATTATGTTTCTTTACCATGAATCCTCCCAGTTTTACTTACATTATGTTTCTTTACCATGAATCCTCCCAGGTGCTTTTTTGAAGCATGAGTGGGACAAAGTGAGATTATTTTCTGGACACCCCTTCCTCCAGATTATATTTGTTCCGGTGCTTCTGGTTAGGGTCATATAATTTTAAACCGAAATTCCCGCCATGGATTTTGATTCATTACTATGTCATTAGATATGAAGTTAATGACTCGTTAACTTTATGATAAAGTTAACCTTGTAAAACCTTTCTCTTTATTGAGTAGTTAAACTCGTCAAATTGCGCGATTTCTACTGTCATAAGCGCATGTAGCCCTCGTGTAGGTCTGCTCGAAATGCAAAACAAATCGAACCAAATCTATCATTGTATTATTTCCACGTCTAAATAATCTTGGAAAATTTCTAAGTTGCTTGCTTTGATGTCCACGTCTAGAAAGCAGAGAGACAGTAAGTTCCGCACTAGTGCATCATACTGTTTGTTTTTGAATATAGCACAAAGCTACGCGAGGGCTATATGTGCGAGCCTTCTCTAATTTAGCCATCACCACCAACTCTTGAGATACTCTTTTACCAACGAGCAGTGGGTTTGACTGCAAGTATATAGCGGCCTCACTGCTGAAAGGGCGAGTATGTTTGGTGTGACGGCGATTCTAACCCGCGACGTTCAGATTGAGAGTCCAACGCCCCCTAACTACCTTAACAATTCAGCACCAGAGGAAAATTTCCGACTGACGAGTCGCCATTTTGTTTTGCAACTGCGTGTAGGGAGGTGAAATTAACTATGTCACTTAAACTACTATACGAACAACTCCCCTAAAGGACTTTCGTTGTTATACCCTTAAACTACTATACAAACAACTCCCTTAAAGGACTTTCGTTAGCTACCTAAACTCGTCACTAAAACGTCCACGTTCCACCACTTAGTGGCAGAGCGGTATACCTGCGGACTCATACCACTAAAACCGGATT
This sequence comes from Tachypleus tridentatus, assembly GCF_004210375.1. Lineage (NCBI taxonomy): Eukaryota > Metazoa > Arthropoda > Merostomata > Xiphosura > Limulidae > Tachypleus > Tachypleus tridentatus. The sequence goes on from NC_134831.1 coordinate 102,945,944, forward strand.
TCGATACCCGTGGTGGACAGAGTACAGATTGATACCCATGATGGACAAATTACAGATAGCCCTTTGCGTAGCTTTGTACTTAATACCAAACAAAAGTCTAGTTCAAAGGTTATTTGTATGAAAAATGAACGATGTGAGAGAGGAAGTTAAAGAAGTAACAAAACAAGGTTCATCAAATGTGTTAAAACTGACGAAAGATTTCTGTTCTTGTTATCAAATTTCTCTTACTTATCTCACTGGGTGCCAGAAAAGTAACTAAACTTATGAGAACTGGTATTGACGAAAGTCCTCACATGTCCAACTTTGGTATTGAACAATTTGTTTGTTTTGGAATTTCGCACAAAGCTACTCGAGGGCTATCTGTGCTAGCCGTCCCTAATTTAGCAGTGTAAGACTAGAGGGAAGGACGACTAGTCATCACCACCCACCGCCATCTCTTGGGCTACTCTTTTACCAACGATAGTGGGATTGACCATCACATTATAATGCCCCCACGGCTGAAAGGGCGAGCATGTTTGGCGCGACCGGGATGCGAACCCGCGACCCTCAGATTACGAGTCGCACGCCTTAACACGCTTGGCCATGCCGGGCCAGGTATTAAACAAATACGTTGTTTGATTTAGTAGATTGACTAATGTAGGGCTAACGAAAAACATTTCGTGTGGTGAACGTGGCAGTTGATAGGTGCATAAACTGAATCTGTTCCTTCAAACTCTAATGGAATAAATACGAAATATTTATTTTTAACATAAAAAAATATGGAAAAAAATATTGCGTGACCTGAAGAATATTTCTATCCTTATTTATATGTGTTTCCAAGTGTGTGCTGTCGTGCTGTGTTCCTCTCTGGGTGTTATTGAATAGCTGTCTTACATTAATCAGGAAAAGCTGTGCGCAGGTTAAACTCCGAATTGCTACTCGCAAAAATTCTGAAACAAAAACACCCTCCCCTCCTCCTAGTGGATCAGCAAAAACCATGAAAAAAATCGGAGAGTCGATAACTGTAATCGATACAGCGCAGGTAGTCGATTACATGTATCGTTTGTTAAGCCTTAATCAGTGAGAATGTGTCACGTAGCAACGTTAACTGATGACGACCGTCGTTTAAGGGTTAAACAAATTAATCGACTTTACTACATTTCAGTCAATACAGAGTGTTTCCATTCTCAACGAGAGGCGTTTGTATATGTTAGATTAAAGAACTTCAGGCGGACTAGTATGGTCAGGGCGTTAGGGGGCGCTCGACTCGCAATCTGAGAGTCGCGGGATCGAATTCCCTGTCACATCAAACAGCCGTGAGGGCGTTATAATGCGCGGTAAATCCCACTATTCGTTGGTAAAATTGTAGCTCAAGAATTGGTGGTGGGTAGTGATGATTAGCTGCCTTTTCTCTAGTCTTACACTGCTAAATTAGGGACGGCTAGCGCAGATAGCTTTCGTGTAGTTTTGCGCGAAATAAAAAAAACAACAAATAAATCAACTGAAGACAACAGTTGATGTGACCTGGTTGTTGTTAAGGTGGTTATTATCAGATCCAACAAGTAGTTCAAAATAAATCTTAATATGCAGTCAGGGGTGTCGGTCGTCAATCATTTCTAACCGTATACGTAGTAGTAACACGGATAACATGTAATCATGTGTAATCCGAAACAAATCATATTTTTATGTACATTTTTAACTGTGAATATGTTGAACTTCAGCCCTTTTTTAATTTGTTTTTCATAAATTAATAAAACTACCAACATTCGAAAACTAGATGTCGCTGTTTTACTTTAGTGCAAACTTCAATATTTCATGTTTCATCAAAATCAAAATTTGTTGACGTAGAACGAACTAACTTTAACCATAAATCTACCGTATGTTGTGTATTTATATTTGTGACATATACCATCTCATAATCTTTGTACGGTTACATTTTTTAACACATTCTATTTTCTTAGTAATTTGTATATAATTATCTTTGTGACACATACCATTTTCTCAATTGTCCTGGATAAATTTTAAGACAATCTTCCTTACTTTATATACTGGAGAAACAAGTAGAAAAATGGAAACCAGATTCAAAGTCACCTTCACACGTTTTCGAACACTGCAAGTCAAATAAACACAACATAACCATAGAAAACACTCAAATACTAAATAAAGAAACAAACATAAACAAATGCAAAATTAAAGAAGCCTTACTTATACAACAACTCAAGCCCAAAATAAACCAATACAAAGGAATGCCTTTATACCTATATTAATAAATATAATCAAACATATAAACACGCCCTTTACATTCCTACACTCAGTTACACAACCCTCTTCAAACATGTGGTCAGCTATTAGTCAGTTACCTCTTTCTTTCTTTGTGAACCTGACGATGACCGAAGAAGGTCGAAACGTTTTTCGCTCCCCTACATAAAAAATTTTTTCTCTATCCATACCAGCAGTTTTTACATATATATTTTTCTTTACAAGTGGGTTTTCTCGTCATCACTGATTACTTCCCAGATGAAGCAGTCTAAATTTGCCAACCAAGGAAATTAAAATCGTTCTAAAATCTAACCAACTTGTATGACATTACTTGTTCGTGGACCTTTTGGTGGATTATTTATTTTCTTAAATTTTTCCCTATGTATATAATTATATTTGTGTCACATACAATCGTCTGAATAGTCTTCATACAGTTAAATTTTATCACATACTATTTTCTTAATGGTTTAGATACAGTTATATTTGTGACAAATGCCATCTTCCAGTTGGCTTTGTACTGTTACATTTAGGGCACATTCCGTTTTCTTACTAGGTATTACTTATTAAAGAGTTACGTAGAAATGATGATAATATATATATATTATTACACGTTTGTTCAAAAATTAGCATTATTTGTCCTCCAGCAGGTTTCAGAAAACGAAAGTAAAATGATGTGACAAAAGGACACACATATATAGTTCACAAAACATTAGAAGAATTAGTGAGGAGGTAAAACCGGAAGAAAGCCTCTAGATCTCACCAATCAGAACACAGAAAGGTTATTATTAGCGGAAATAATGGTTCATTAGACTCGGGACGCGCGCGATCTTATGAAGAAACGTTCTCACACAAAACGTAACAAAGTCGATTAACAAATAAAGTACAATGAATGATCACACACTAGGAAGTACGAACTGGTATAAAACTGGAAAAAACCTGAATAAAACAACAAGCAACCTCATTCAATTGGAAAGGATAATGCTGTCGAAATACAAAATAGGATACTCCATAATGACGAACAGTAAAAACTGGAGTTATTTCTGTTTGGTCATCACCAAAGTGACCAAGTGATAAAATCACTTCCCTTTTTAGTGAGGAAGCTTGAAAGATAATTCACTAACATCACTGGATTTGTCTTCACAACATTAAACCAAATTCAAATGACCCTCTCGACTCATACGTAAAGTAAACGACGGTAAAAAATGAGTTTCATCGAATTTTTATCTACGTTTTTAATCTAAACTACTGCATATTAATATAAACAGAAGTATATGTAATTTTTATTTGAAGTGAGAAACATGGCTAAAATCTTGCAACCATAACGAATGTATCAAAATAAATGTTACATATTATATATACAATCTTCTCCATGTAGGTCTTCGGACATTATTATCTCCATAAAGATATCATGAACAATTATACACTATTCATAATTAACTTATTCTGTAGATGTAGACTGTTATGGTGAGATGTGTTAACAGTAGAGAATAATGTCAGTTGATTCTGTAGATGTAGACTGTTATGGTGAGATGTGTTAACAGTAGAGAATAATGCTAGTTGATTCTGTAGGTGTAGACTGTTATGGTGAGATGTGTTAACAGTAGAGAATAATGCTAGTTGATTCTGTAGGTGTAGACTGTTATGGTGAGATGTGTTAACAGTAGAGAATAATGCCAGTTGATTCTGTAGATGTAGACTGTTATGGTGAGATGTGTTAACAGTAGAGAATAATGCCAGTTGATTCTGTAGATGTAGACTGTTATGATGAGATGCGTTAACAGTAGAGAATAATGCCAGTTGATTCTGTAGATGTAGACTGTTATGGTGAGATGTGTTAACAGTAGAGAATAATGCCAGTTGATTCTGTAGATGTAGACTGTTATGGTGAGATGTGTTAACAGTAGAGAATAATGCCAGTTGATTCTGTAGATGTAGACTGTTATGATGAGATGTGTTAACAGTAGAGAATAATGCCAGTTGATTCTGTAGATGTAGACTGTTATGGTGAGATGTGTTAACAGTAGAGAATAATGCCAGTTGATTCTGTAGATGTAGACTGTTATGATGAGATGTGTTAACAGTAGAGAATAATGCCAGTTGATTCTGTAGATGTGACTGTTATGATGAGATGTGTTAACAGTAGAGAATAATGCCAGTTGATTCTGTAGATGTAGACTGTTATGGCGAGATGTGTTAACAGTAGAGAATAATGCCAGTTGATTCTGTAGATGTAGACTGTTATGGTGAGATGTGTTAACAGTAGAGAATAATGCCAGTTGATTCTGTAGATGTAGACTGTTATGGTGAGATGTGTTAACAGTAGAGAATAATGCCAGTTGATTCTGTAGATGTAGACTGTTATGGTGAGATGTGTTAACAGTAGAGAATAATGCCAGTTGATTCTGTAGATGCAGACTGTTATGATGAGATGTGTTAACAGTAGAGAATAATGCCAGTTGATTCTGTAGATGTAGACTGTTATGGTGAGATGTGTTAACAGTAGAGAATAATGTCAGTTGATTCTGTAGATGTAGACTGTTATGGTGAGATGTGTTAACAGTAGAGAATAATGCCAGTTGATTCTGTAGATGTAGACTGTTATGGTGAGATGTGTTAACAGTAGAGAATAATGCCAGTTGATTCTGTAGATGTAGACTGTTATGGTGAGATGTGTTAACAGTAGAGAATAATGCCAGTTGATTCTGTAGATGTAGACTGTTATGGTGAGACGTGTTAACAGTAGAGAATAATGCCAGTTGATTCTGTAGATGTAGACTGTTATGGTGAGATGTGTTAACAGTAGAGAATAATGCCAGTTGATTCTATAGATGTAGACTGTTATGGTGAGATGTGTTAACAGTAGAGAATAATGACAGTTGATTCTATACCTGTAGACTCTTATGGCGTGTTAACCCTAAAGTTTTCACTCAGTTCTTTAGTTATATACCTACACAAACACACATGAAATGATAAAATACATTAAAATCATTAAGGAATATTATATTATTTTGCGTCCGTTAAATAAAGTGATTTATATATAAAATGATTTTAAAGTGTTCTTCAGTATAATAAAACGCAGTATTGTGATTCACACTGGTTTAGATTTAACTAGGTTTGAATTATTTATCAGCTACATAATGACCTCTGACATCCTCATTTTTTTCTTCTTCTGTATATAATTATGGCGGTAATTACATTTAGAGTCTGTTTACTTGTACAGTTCTTACACTTGTCATGCTTTACGACACGCAATATTGTTTTTCTTTTCACGCATAACACATGATGTTTTTAAAGTGGTTCCTCTTACGACACACATCGTTGCTTTTCATCTGTTCTGCGTACGACACACACAATGGCCTAGTATGCCATGGTGGTTAGGGCGCTCGACTCGTAATCTGAAGGTCGAGGGTTCGAATCCTCCTCCCACCAAACACGCTCGCCCTTTCAACCGTGCGCAAATTTCAAAAACAAACAAACAAATCGTTTCACTGCTAAATTAGGGACAGCTAGTGTAGAGAGCAGTGGTGTTAATTTGCGGGAAATAGAGAAACACAGATGAATGTTGTTGTTTTTCAGTTACTGATGGTTCACTGATTGGTTTCCTCTACTACACGATGGTTCACTGATTGGTTTCCTCTACTCCACGTGTACTTTTCAAAACAATTTCGAAATTAGCATCAGATCGACTGAACGAACGAATTAAACATATTATTGGTCAGTTATTTTTCAAAGTCAGTAATTCGATGTCAGAAGAAGGATCAAATGAAGCGGACCTACTAGGTGGTAAACTTGCACGTGTGTCTTGGAAATTAATTCTATTCCTTATTAAGCAAATATGACTAATGGCTAATGTTCCTCCAGACTTTCTCTTTCGCCAGTTTTTCTAGAATAAGTGCGACGTAAATCAAAGCTGGGAAAGGGGTCGCCTCGTACTGACCACCCATGTGGTCGGAACTGAAATAATTATTATACAACATTATAATGAAATAAAAAAATGTAGAAAAAATCTAGGAAAGGGAGGACAAGATATAGTGTTTATTCTACTCCACGTTTCTGGAACAGGGGTCAACATGTATAAATGGGAGGAGCCTCCATGTCGATCCAGAATAACAGGGTTTACTTTGATAATGGACCTGAGAACCACGCCGGTGTAGAGGGTAAGTGTTGTCTATTTCCCAAGCGACCACCATCATCGTAAGATAATCCAGACAAAAGTGTTATGTCACGACGATTCCCATTGGTCAGTAATAAACTTATCCCTTACATGTGGCCAATGATATATATTTTTTATTTATTTAATTATATTCTGGCATTTATTACAAGATGTTAATTCGTGTTTAATTTTTATCGCCACCTTGCGGTAGTTACATTAATTACATTAAATATTTCTTATTTTTCTTCACATGCGCTGCGAAGAACCTATATGTGTCTATTTCCTTGTGTCTATATGCATCTATATGTGTCTATATACTTGTGTCTATATGCATCTATATGTGTCTATATACTTGTGTCTATATGCATCTATATGTGTCTATATGTTTGTGTCTATATGTATCTATATGTGTCTATATGTATCTATATGTGTCTATATATTTGTGTCTATGTGTGTCTATATATTTGTGTCTATGTGTGTCTATATATTTGTGTCTATGTGTGTCTATATATCTGTGTCTATGTGTGTTTATATATTTGTGTCTATGTGTGTTTATATATTTGTGTCTATGTGTGTCTATGTGTGTCTATATATTTGTGTCTACATGTGTCTATATATTTGTGTCTATGTGTGTCTATATATTTGTGTCTATGTGTGTCTATATATTTGTGTCTATATGTTTGTGTCTATGTGTGTTTATATATTTGTGTCTATATGTGTCTATATATTTGTGTCTATATGTGTCTATATATTTTGTGTCTATATGTTTGTGTCTATATGTGTCTATATATTTGTGTCTATATGTTTGTGTCTATGTGTTTATATATTTGTGTCTATGTGTGTCTATATATTTGTGTCTATGTGTGTCTATATATTTGTGTCTATATGTGTCTATATATTTGTGTCTATGTGTGTCTATGTTGTGTCTATATATTTGTGTCTATGTGTCTATATATGTGTGTGTGTCTATATATTTTGTCTATTTCTGTCTATATTGTGTTCTATATATTTGTGTCTATATGTGTTTATATATATGTGTTATATGTCTATATATTTGTGTCTATATGTGTCTATATATTTGTGTCTATATGTGTGTGTCTATATGTGTCTATATGTTGTCTATATGTGTGTCTATATATTTGTGTCTATGTGTGTCTATATATTTGTGTCTATGTGTGTCTATATATTTGTGTCTATATGTGTATATATATTTTTTCAGTCTACATGTGTGTCTATATATTTGTGTCTATGTGTGTGTCTATATATTTGTGTCTACATGTGTCTATATATTTGTGTCTATGTATATTTGTCTATATGTCTATATATTTGTGTCTATGTGTGTTTATATATTTGTGTCTATGTGTGTGTCTATATATTTGTGTCTATGTGTGTCTATATATTTGTGTCTATATGTGTCTATATATTTGTGTCTATGTGTGTCTATATATTTGTGTCTATATGTGTGTCTATATGTGTGTTTTATATATTTGTGTCTATGTGTGTCTATATGTTTGTCTCTATGTGTGTCTATATATTTGTGTCTATATGTGTCTATATGAGTCTATATGTTTGTGTATGTGTGTTTATATATTTGTGTTTATGAGTCTATATATTTGTGTCTATGTGTGTCTATATATTTGTGTCTTTATGTGTCTATATGTTTTGTGTCTATGTGTGTTTTATATATTCTGTGTCTATGTGTGTGTCTCTATATTTGTGTCTATGTGTGTCTATATATTTGTGTCTATGTGTGTCTATATATTTGTGTCTATGTGTGTCTATATATTTGTGTCTATGTGTGTCTATATATTTGTGTCTACATGTGTCTATATATTTGTGTCTATGTGTGTCTATATATTTGTGTCTATGTGTGTCTATATATTTGTGTCTATATGTGTTTATATATTTGTGTCTAGGTGTGTCTATATATTTGTGTCTATGTGTGTCTATATATTTGTGTCTATATGTGTCTATATATTTGTGTTTATGTGTGTCTATATATTTGTGTCTATATGTGTCTATATGTTTGTGTCTATGTGTGTTTATATATTTGTGTCTATGTGTGTCTATATGTTTGTCTCTATGTGTGTCTATATATTTGTGTCTATATGTGTCTATATGAGTCTATATGTTTGTGTATGTGTGTTTATATATTTGTGTTTATGAGTCTATATATTTGTGTCTATGTGTGTCTATATATTTGTGTCTTTATGTGTCTATATGTTTGTGTCTATGTGTGTTTATATATTCGTGTCTATGTGTGTCTATATATTTGTGTCTATGTGTGTCTATATATTTGTGTCTATGTGTGTCTATATATTTGTGTCTATGTGTGTTTATATATTTGTGTCTATGTGTGTCTATACATTTGTGTCTATATGAGTCTATATATTTGTGTCTATGTGTGTCTATACATTTGTGTCTATGTGAGTCTATATATTTGTGTCTATATGAGTCTATATATTTGTGTCTATGTGTGTCTATATATTTGTGTCTATCTATATATTTGTGTCTATGTGTGTCTATATATTTGTGTCTATGTGTGTTTATATATTTGTGTCTATATGTGTCTATATATTTGTGTCTATGTGTGTCTATATATTTGTGTCTATATGTGTCTATATATTTGTGTCTATATGTGTCTATATATTTGTGTCTATGTTGTTTATATATTTGTGTCTATGTGTGTCTATATATTTGTGTGTCTATATATTTGTATGTGTGTCTATATATTTGTGTCTATATGTGTGTCTATATATTGTGTCTATGTGTGTCTATATATTTGTGTGTCTATATATTTGTGTCTATATATATTTGTGTCTATGTGTGTCTATATATTTGTGTCTATGTGTGTCTATATATTTGTGTCTATATGTGTCTATATATTTGTGTCTATATGTGTTTATATATTTGTGTCAATATGTGTTTATATATTTGTGTCTATGTGTCTATATATTTGTGTCTATATGTGTCTATATATTTGTGTCTATGTGTGTCTGTATATTTGTGTCTATATGTGTCTATATATTTGTGTCTATGTGTGTTTATATATTTGTGTCTATGTGTGTTTATATATTTGTGTCTTTGTGTGTCTATATATTTGTGTCTATATGTGTCTATACATTTGTGTCTATGTGTGTCTATATATTTGTGTGTATGTGTGTTTATATATTTGTGTCTATGTGTGTTTATATATTTGTGTCTATGTGTCTATATATTTGTGTCTATGTGTGTCTATATATTTGTGTCTATGTGTGTTTATGTATTTGTGTCTATGTGTGTTTATATATTTGTGTCTATGTGTGTCTATATATTTGTGTCTATGTGTGTCTATATATTTGTGTCTATGTGTGTCTATATATTTGTGTCTATGTGTGTTTATATATTTGTGTATATATGTTTGTGTTTATATATTTGTGTCTATGTGTGTTTATATATTTGTGTCTATGTGTGTCTATATATTTGTGTTTATGTGTGTCTATATATTTGTGTCTGTATGTGTGTCTATATATTTGTGTCTCATATGTGTTTATATATTATGTGTTATGTGTGTCTATATATTTGTGTCTATGTATTTGTGTCTATGTGTGTTATATATTTGTGTCTATGTGTGTCTATATATTTTGTGTATCTATGTGTGTCTATATATTTGTGTCTATGTGTGTCTATATATTTGTGTCTATGTGTGTCTATATATTTGTGTCTATGTATTTGTGTCTATGTGTGTTTATATATTTGTGTCTATGTGTGTCTATATATTTGTGTCTATGTATTTGTGTCTATGTGTGTTTATATATTTGTGTCTATGTGTGTCTATATATTTGTGTCTATGTGTGTTTATATATTTGTGTCTATGTGTGTCTATATATTTGTGTGTATGTATTTGTGTCTATGTGTGTTTATATATTTGTGTCTATGTGTGTCTATATATTTGTGTGTCTATGTGTCTGTGTGTCTATATATTTGTGTCTATGTGTGTTTATATATTTGTGTATATATGTTTGTGTTTATATATTTGTGTCTATATGTTTGTGTCTATGTGTGTTTATATATTTGTGTCTATGTGTGTCTATATATTTGTGTCTATGTGTGTCTATATATTTGTGTCTATGTGTGTCTATATATTTGTGTCTATGTGTGTCTATATATTTGTGTCTATGTGTGTCTATATATTTGTGTCTATGTATTTGTGTCTATGTGTGTTTATATATTTGTGTCTATGTGTGTCTATATATTTGTGTCTATGTGTGTTTATATATTTGTGTCTATGTGTGTCTATATATTTGTGTCTATGTGTGTCTATATATTTGTGTCTATGTATTTGTGTCTATATGTGTCTATGTGTGTTTATATATTTGTGTCTATGTGTTTTTGTCTATATGTATCTATATATTTAGTTGGGACTTCTGAATATTCTTTATTTGTATACTGTTCTATACTAATGTTTCCCACAGTTTTATTGTTTAGGTTTATTTATATTTATTAATTTTACTAATAAAACAGTTACATGTTCTCATTATTTTACCTTAATTTTTATTTCACAAGTTTCTAAAATTTTAGCCCTCTAGTGGCAAAGCAGTATTTCAGCGGACTCCAGAAACAAGGTTCAGATAGTGGACAAAACATTGTGTGGCTTTTTGCTTAATTACAAACAAACAAGCTTTAATTTTCCCTACTATCTTTAAAACACAACTAACTGTAGTTGTTCACAACCTCAACTGTTTTATTACGATAGCCTCCTAATTCCGTAATGTTTTAAACATTTAAAAGTATTTCAGTAACTTCATGTTTGTTCTTATCATTTCATTTTGGAAATGATAAAATTTAAGCCCTTTAAGCGTCAAAAGCCGACGATATGATGAAAACTATAGACATAATAACAGTGACAAAAAGTCCAGAAGACCGACCCTACATTTCTATCAAATGGTCCATTTTAATCTAGAGGCGTGTAAAATAGCATTTGAAATCTAGAGTCTTTGCAAAAGTGACCACGAGATCATAGATTGAAATCGCTCAAAACAAGTTTTCACCAGTCCTGTTGGACCTTATAAAAGTCACAAGTAATCAATAATGGACTACTCCAGAGAAATGTGAAAGTAGAAAAGCATGCGATATGACTTCCTATTACCAGACATTTCGAAGGTCTAAATTTTCGCACGAGACTCTATCATCGTAACAGAAAACGTCGATATAAGTGTTAGTAGTTAAAACACAGTATAAACCAGAACGTTATCAATTTCCATGGGATGGCTGAAGCTTACCATACAATGGGTTGATTACGTAGCAGAATGACAGAATATATAGTTTCCTTTTTTTAAAATAAGATATTCTGGAGAACCCAAACAAACATAATACACTTTAGGCCCCACACTGTCATGCTAAATTTGTATACAGGCTTTGAGTTCATATAGACTAAAACGCATTATACTCGGGAATTTCAAAGAGCACTCTGAGGCCTACTTTGCCTTAATAGTTAGCGTACAGGGCTTGGAATGGGAAGGTCTGAGGTGAAGATATGCCGATGAAATACGATCCAACTTTCATCCTTTATGGAGTTACAATTGTGTCGGTCAATTCTGCTCGTTTGGTTGAAAGTAACCGAGTAGGCGGCGAATAACATTGAACTAATTCTCTCTTTGGTCTTCAGTTCAAAATTAAGGATACTGGACTATGGAAAATCTTATGGGTCGACCCGAATCGGAATCCATAACCCATGTGTCGCACAGGGTGCCAAAACTTATACAGGCGCGTGTACCTGAATAATGTTTTAAAGGAAGAACAAATTTAGTACAGATATTTACGGTAAAAATTCGTTATTTGTCCACACATTTGTTTTTACAGATATTTAGGCTTAGCAATGTTAACAACATAAAATAAGCTAAAAAACAACAACAAGAACGAAAACTTTCTTTTCGTTGATAAATAAGAGTTTGTTTCTGGATCCATTTCCCAGGAGTTACATCTGTATTATCTTATTAAACTTACAAATATAGAGAGTATTCTGTCTCTCTCAGAGACCGACAAAGTGCTCGAGATTTTCATGTATATAAAACATTTGAAGATTGGGTAAGTCTAAACAGACAAGAAATGTTCTCATAAAAGGACCCCCGGTGACCCAGCGGTAAGTCTGAAAGCTTATAAAACGAAAATGCGTGTTTTGATACTTGTGACTGGCATAACACGAGCGGGCCAATGTGTAGCCTCGAACTAAACAACAAAGAAACAAACAAATCCTCACGAAACATTACCTTATCTCACAAGCAAGTAAAAACAGAAATAAATGTATATACATATTTAAAATGTGTGATATTTAACAGAAAATATATATGTAATTCGTGATTTTCTTTATATTTTAATTAGCACAAAGATGTAAAGAAATATTTTACTTATGTATCTACGCCTCACCTCTAGTGGCATATCGGTATGTCTGCGGACTTACAACGCTACAAGCAGGGTTTCGATACCCATGGTGGGCGGAGCATTGATAATATAATAATGTTATTCTTTACTCGGTGCTCCGAGAAAATAGAACTTTTCTGGACAACAAAGTTTGATGAAGAAAGTGCTTTAACGACAAATGTAAAGTTGATTAAACCAAAGAGGTAAAACAGGGAAACGCTAAGTTAAGCCTTAGAGGTAAAACAGGGAAACGCTAAGTTAAGTAAAAGTTGATTAAACCAAAGAGGTAAAACAGGGAAACGCTAAGTTAAGTAAAAGTTGATTAAACCAAAGAGGTAAAACAGGGAAACGCTAAGTTAAGTAAAAGTTGATTAAACCAAAGAGGTAAAACAGGGAAACGCTAAGTTAAGTAAAAGTTGATTAAACCAAAGAGGTAAAACAGGGAAACGCTAAGTTAAGCCTTCGGCTGTTGTTTTTACCAGAACGTTTACTTGTTATTCATACACGCTGAGAACGAAATGAAGAACTTGTTGTAAAAACTCGACAGCTAAAAATAAAACCGGAACGAGCAAGTTACTGCTGGTTTCTTACTTATTGGATTTTAATTTTTCCAACCGTATCGCAGCTCTCTGCTTGATGAAGTCTTTCACTTTGACAGACGCCACATATTTCCATTTTCACTTATTTTCGTTTGTAAATCAGCGTAGACATATCAAAAATAATTTTGATTATTGGAGATTATTTTCGGAGCTGAATTTTATTTTGTGTTCCCCGTTGGGACAGCGGTAAATCTATGGATTTACAACGCTAAAATCAGGGGTTCGATTCCCCTTGATGGCCACAGCAGATGGTCCAATGTGGATTTGCTACAGAAAAGACACACATTTTTATTTTGTTTATGTCACAGAATGTTTATCAATAACGTTATCCAGAATGCAAAACAAAACAAAATAGGATCACATGACACCGTTAAAAATAAAAATTTGCTTAAAATCCAGGGTTAGATTCCCCGCGGTGGTTAGAGTGCAGTACCCCAATGTGAGTATTAGTGACTTACAACGGTTTAATATAATTCATCAATTGCTGTTGTACTTCTAAAATTCCATGTCGTTCATCCTTCACAAACAAATTCCGAGAGCTGTACAAACAAAATAATATTTTACTTCTAAATTATCTAAACTTAAAAACAAACATTATCTGTACTTGATACATTATCCATAACAACCAACTTTAAAAGGGGTCAGTGTTGTGGAAATGAGGTTGCTGACAAATAATATTTGCGAACATAAAAAGAAACGTACGATGAACAACATCGCTAATAGATTGTTCGTGGCGGATTGCTCGATTAAAACCTCTTCTTGTTCGCGACAATCCAGAAGGAGCAATTCTCTGGCGTTCCTTAAACATTATATAAACGATATACAAACACAATTAAATTAAAAATCGTACTATGGCAATACGTACGATAAACCTAAAAAAAATTTGAAACAATTAGTTATTGTGGGCCTGACTTCAGTAACAACACACACACTCACTATTAGAAAACAAAAACAAATACCATAACATACACGATAACCCTGAAAAATACTACAGGCGAATAATCGTCATGAAGCCGACATTTTTAATGGTATTCTGGTGAACCAGTGACAAGTTTACAGATTTACAACAAAAAAATCCGAAGTTTGATTCTTGGCGTTGCACATGCGTAAAAAAACTCATCAGGTAGCTTAGTAATCTTTATCAATCAGCTTTTCACTTAGAGAAAAAAGGTAAGAATTCTACGATAAGTTACAGTTTGAAAGTTAAATTTACACTTTTAAATGAGAGACGAAAGAAACATGAAAAATAGTATTACAACACAGTCTTGGTCTAGTGGAACTGAAAAACAAACAAAAAACATTTTGGAATGAGAAGAACGGAAGATTATACTAGCCGCGTGGAATGTAAAGTCATATGTCTTTACGTAACATAATTCTTCTTTAAATTAAAATGTACATATTCCATTCAGCACGGCGTGCGTGTAATTTTTTCACCGACATTTTTTTTACATATGTTCACTTGAGGGCGCTGCAAATTGTGAGTCAAATGTTTAAACGCGTCCGTTTCTTATTACAGCACTGAAATTTGGTATAATTAAGGTATTTTGTATATCACATATATTTTAAATTACTGATATTTGTTTCGTTTCACGAGCTTCTAAAACGCCCCCCACTAGTACAGCGGTATGTCTCCGGATTTACAATGCTAAAATCAGGGTTCGATTTCTCTCGGTGGGCTGGGCAGATAGCTTGATGTGGCTTTGCTATAAGAAAAAACACACAAAACACACACAGCTTCTAAAATTTCTAACGAGAGAAACAACAAAGCGACCGTAATTCTGAAACAATTACATAACTTGTAGTTTTTCCTTTATTTGAAAATTATTGTTTTGAGTTTGCAAATATTAGAAGCCTCCAGGGTAAGTGATCAGTCTTTGCACATACGTATATATATATATATATTTTCTCAAAACGTTTTGCATGTTTGTTTCTAGAAGCTCAAAGCTATACCTAACATGATATAGGTGGCGCTCTATGCAAAGAGTCATAATATATGTATACAGTCGTTTCAGGTATTGCATAAGATTAAAAAAAATATTAATTTAAATAAGACTTTAGATTATCTCACGCTAGACGAGATAAAGTACCGAACAAATAATTTAATAATAAAACAGAAAGATTAACATTAACGTACAGTTCAGTTCCTTTTGGAGGAGAAACCAACATAGAAGGTTTTAAAAGCTTTGATTGTTCGTTTTGAATTTCGCACAAACCTACACAAAGGATATATGTGCTAACCGTCCATAATTTAGCAGTGTAAGGCTAGAGGGAAGGCAGCTTGTCATCATCACCCACCGCCAACTCTTGGGCTACTCTATACCAAAGAATAATGGGATTGACCGTCACATTATAACGTCTTCAAGGCCGAAAGGGCAAGTATGTTTGGTGTGACGAGGATTCAAACCCGTAACCCTCAGCTTACTGGTCGAGCAACCTAACCACCTGGCCATGTCGGACTTGTTTTAAATCAACATAACTAATTTAAAAACTAAAATATTCCTCTCTTCATGTTATGATAAAGCAATCGAAGTATTTTAGTAGTCCGAAGTACCTGTGAACAAAGAAGCAATAACATTTGTTTAGTATTTTCAAAGACGTCAGAGGCAAGAGGAATATATAATTTTAATCTCAACGCAAAAACACGTTTGTCGGGTCGAGAGCACCCCGGGTTCTAATTAAAAGAGCTAATCAGAGAGAAGTCGACAAGTCAGAACACCCACCGCTGCCTATTTGTCAATTCTTTACCGAATAACGAATGTGGCTGTCACCATTTAAACAACCCCACAGTTGAAAGTTCAAAGCATTTTCAACGATACGTAATGACTCGAACCTTGGATCTTAAGATACATAACTCGTTACGCTAACTACTAGGCCTCACCTGAAGTTCGTTAGCAAAAAGTGTCTGCCACCATTTAAACACCTCCACAGCTGAGAGTTCAGAGCGTTTTCAGTGGCATATAAGAGCTCGAACCTTGGACCTTTAGATCCATAACTGTGTTGCTAAGAGAGCGCCGAGTGATAACTAACATGTACAGCTTATTAAAAAATATTATACAGCAGTTATATAACCCTACATTGAAAGTGTAAAAAACTATGATTACCTACAGTAGCCTTTCCGGTTCTAAATAGTGTGACTGTTGTGAAGTGTTGCCATAATGGCTATCGAAACCCGGATTTAAGCGTTGTAAACCTTCAGATGTACCTCTGAGCCACTGTGGACTTCCAAAGTAGACATTCAATATCATGAACACACAAGAAAACATGGGAGAAAAGCACATAAAGTGATTATATAATTACGAAAATACAGTTCTGCTTTTTTAACTCTGAGCCTTGATGACTGTAATTGTCAAGCACTACAATTTTCAGATAAAATTACTTTAAGCCTACAACGGCCTGCGGGTTACTCTCGAATTGTTGACTCAAATTCGGGTTCCAATGTTCGTTTAACAATAGATATTTTAAAACAGCAACTCTCTTAGGTTTCGTGTTTCGGTTGACGTTTAGCCACAAAAATGTTTAGATAGCCAATAGAAATTTGCTTTCCAAACGACATACTGCTTATCACTTAACCATTTCAACAAAATAACTTAAGATAAGCTGGACAGCTGACAAGAAATAATAAATAAACTAACTACACGCAACGTTAAAATCAATACGTAATTTAAAAACAGTACAGTTCAAATTTTTGAAATGTTTATAATAACTTATGAGTTTTAACGTTGTGTTCACTTGTTACCCTAACGTTCAAAATGATATCTAAATCACACACGTTCGGCCTCAGAGTAAATATGTAGTATCAACGAAACAACATTAGGTAAGCCTAATATTGGGAACAATAGACGGGCTGGTACAAATTAGACCTTGGACAAATAAGCATCCTACACTAAATCATCCAAAATAGAACAACTGACGTAACCTCGATAGCTGAGATAAATTAAGAGTTTGTTTTTGAATTTCGCACAAAGCTACTCGAGAACTATCTGTGCTAGCCGTCCCTAATTTAGCAGTGTAAGACTAGAGGAAAGGCAGCTAGTCATCACCACCCACCGCCAACTCTTGGGCTACTCTTTTACCAACGAATAGTGGGATTGAACGTCACATTATAACGCCCCCACGGCTGAAAGGGCGAGCATGTTTGGCGCGACGGGGATGCGAACCCGCGACCCTCAGATTACGAGTCGCACGCCTTAACGCGCTTGGCCATGCCAGGCCTAAAATGTTTGGGGCTACCGGGATTCGAATCAGCGAACCTCGGATTACGAGTCGAAATAAATTAAGGGAATTTATAGTTTGGTTTCGGTTACTTAAAACTAATGTTTAGTTGATACAACCTTAGTTGTTCTACCTATGTTGCAGGCTATCTAATCTATAATGTTTATGTATGTTTAATATTCACGTAAACAAACGTATTCATAGATTAATATACTCCATTTCTCCCAAATGCTTTCTGTTAATAACAACTCACTAATAACAGAAGTATACGTATTATATTTTCTAATATAATTTTAGCAACCAAGTAACCACTCTTAATCTGAAAAACCCCAGACGACTAAACATAATCTTCACTATACACGAAGAGTAATATAAGGTCTCAAACCCGGGGTCAGCCTTCCGCACTATCACTTTACTATAGAGCTATAGGTCATTACTGACTTTTTTAACATAATTCTCATATTCTATCATAAACATCATTTCCATGTTTACCGACATGTTTCTGGTTAGATATGGTACTGAAACGATCAATCTGGTGGCGCTTTTGTTCAGCCATTAGCCTGAGACGGTACACTGCTGTATATATACATGATGTATCATTAACTACAGTTACTAGCCTGACACTGTTCTATATATACATCATGTATCATTAACTACAGTTACTAGTCTGACACTGTTCTATACATACATGATGTATCACTAACAACAGTTACTATCCTGACACTGTTCTATATATACATGATATATCATTAACTACAGTTACTAGCCTACCATGTTCTATATATACATGATGTATCATTAACTACAGTTAGTAGCCTGACACTTTTCTATATATACATCATGTATCATTAACTACAGTTACTAGTCTGACACTGTTCTATATATACATGATGTATCATTAACTACAGTTACTAGCCTGACACTGTTCTATATATACATGATGTATCATTAACTACAGTTAGTAGCCTGACACTGTTCTATATATACATGATGTATCATTAACTACAGTTACTAGCCTGACACTGTTCTATATATACATGATGTATCATTAACTACAGTTACTAGCCTGACACTGTTCTATATATACATGATGTATCATTAACTACAGTTACTAGCCTGACACTGTTCTATAAATACATGATGTATCATTAACTACAGTTACTAGCCTGACACTGTTCTATATATACATGATGTATCATTAACTACAGTTAGTAGCCTGACACTGTTCTATATATACATGATGTATCATTAACAACAGTTACTATCCTGATACTGTTCTATATATACATGATGTATCACTAACAACAGTTACTAGCCTGACACTGTTCTATATATACATGATGTATCATTAACTACAGTTACTATCCTGACACTGTTCTATATATACATGATGTATCACTAACAACAGTTACTATCCTGATACTGTTCTATATATACATGATGTATCACAAACTACAGTTAGTAGCCTGACACTGTTCTATATATACATGATGTATCATTAACTACAGTTACTAGTCTGACACTGTTCTATATATACATGATGTATCACTAACAACAGTTACTATCCTGATACTGTTCTATATATACATGATGTATCATTAACTACAGTTACTAGCCTGACACTGTTCTATATATACATGATGTATCACTAACAACAGTTACTATCCTGACACTGTTCTATATATACATGATGTATCATTAACTACAGTTACTAGTCTGACACTGTTCTATATATACATGATGTATCATTAACAAAGGTTACTAGTCTGACACTGTTCTATATATACATGACGTATCATTAACTACAGTTAGTAGCCTGACACTGTTCTATATATACATGATGTATCATTAACTACAGTTACTAGTCTGACACTGTTCTATATATACATGATGTATCACTAACAACAGTTACTATCCTGATACTGTTCTATATATACATGATGTATCACTAACAACAGTTACTAGCCTGACACTGTTCTATATATACATGATGTATCACTAACAACAGTTACTAGCCTGACACTGTTCTATATATACATGATGTATCATTAACAACAGTTACTAGCCTGACACTGTTCTATATATACATGATGTATCACTAACTACAGTTACTAGCCTGACACTGTTCTATATATACATGATGTATCATTAACAACAGTTACTAGTCTGACACTGTTCTATATATACATGATGTATCACAAACAACAGTTACTATCCTGACACTGCTTTATATATACATGATGTATCATTAACTACAGTTAGTAGCCTGACACTGTTCTATATATACATGATGTATCACTAACAACAGTTACTATCCTGATACTGTTCTATATATACATGATGTATCACTAACAACAGTTACTAGCTTGACACTGTTCTATATATACATGATGTATCACTAACAACAGTTACTATCCTGATATTGTTGTATATATACATGATGTATCATTAACTACAGTTACTATCCTGACACTGTTCTATATATACATGATGTATCACAAACTACAGTTAGTAGCCTGACACTGTTCTATATATACATGATGTATCATTAACAACAGTTACTAGTCTGACACTGTTCTATATATACATGATGTATCACTAACAACAGTTACTATCCTGATATTGTTGTATATATACATGATGTATCATTAACTACAGTTACTATCCTGACACTGTTCTATATATACATGATGTATCACTAACAACAGTTACTATCCTGATACTGTTCTATATATACATGATGTATCATTAACTACAGTTACTATCCTGACACTGTTCTATATATACATGATGTATCACTAACAACAGTTACTATCCTGATACTGTTCTATATATACATGATGTATCACTAACAACAGTTACTAGCCTGACACTGTTCTATATATACATGATGTATCACAAACTACAGTTAGTAGCCTGACACTGTTCTATATATACATGATATATCATTAACAACAGTTACTAGTCTGACACTGTTCTATATATACATGATGAATCACAAACTACAGTTACTATCCTGACACTGTTTTATATATACATGATGTATCAGTAACTACAGTTACTAGCCTGACACTGTTCTATATATACATGATGTATCACTAACTACAGTTACTAACCTGACACTGTTCTATATATACATGATGTATCACAAACTACAGTTACTAGTCTGACACTGTTCTATATATACATGATGTATCACTAACAACAGTTACTAGTCTGACACTGTTCTATATATGCATCATGTATCATTAACTACAGTTACTAACCTGACACTGTTCTATATATACATGATGTATCACTAACAACAGTTACTAACCTGACACTGTTCTATATATACCTGATGTATCATAAACTACAGTTACTATCCTGACACTGTTCTATATATAGATGATGTATCAGTAACTACAGTTACTAACCTGACACTGTTCTATATATACATCATGTATAATTAACTACAGTTACTAGTCTGACACTGTTCTATATATACATGATGTATCACAAACTGTTACAGTTAACTACAGTAGCCTGACACTGTTCTATATATACATCATGTATCATTAACTACAGATACTAGCCTGACACTGTTCTATATATACATGATGTATCAGTAACTACAGTTACGAGTTTGACACTGTTTTACATATACATCATGTATCACAAACTACAGTTACTAACCTGACACTGTTCTATATATATACATAATGTATCATTAACTACAGTTACTAACCTGACACTGTTCTATATATACATCATGTATCACTAACTACAGTTACTAGCCTGACACTGTTCTATATATACATGATGTATCATTAACTACAGTTACTAGTCTGACACTGTTCTATATATACATCATGTATCATTAACTACAGTTACTAGCCTGACACTGTTCTATATATACATGATGTATCACTAACTACAGTTACTAGCCTGACACTGTTCTATATATACATGATATATCATTAACTACAGTTACTAGCCTGACACTGTTCTATATATACATGATGTATCATTAACTACAGTTACTAGCCTGACACTGTTCTATATATACATGATGTATCATTAACTACAGTTACTATCCTGACACTGTTCTATATATACATGATGTATCACTAACAACAGTTACTATCCTGATACTGTTCTATATATACATGATGTATCACTAACAACAATTACTAGCCTGACACTGTTCTATATATACATGATGTATCACAAACTACAGTTAGTAGCCTAAAACTGTTCTATATATACATGATGTATCATTAACAACAGTTACTAGTCTGACACTGTTCTATATATACATGATGTATCATTAACTACAGTTACTATCCTGACACTGTTCTATATATACATGATGTATCATTAACTACAGTTAGTAGCCTGACACTGTTCTATATATACATGATGTATCACTAACAACAGTTACTAGCCTGACACTGTTCTATATATACATGATGTATCATTAACAACAGTTACTACTCTGACACTGTTCTATATATACATGATGTATCATTAACAACAGTTACTAGTCTGACACTGTTCTATATATACATGATGTATCATTAACTACAGTTAGTAGCCTGACACTGTTCTATATATACATGATGTATCATTAACAACAGTTACTAGTCTGACACTGTTCTATATATACATGATGTATCATTAACTACAGTTACTAGTCTGACACTGTTCTATATATACATGATGTATCATTAACTACAGTTACTAGCCTGACACTGTTCTATATATACATGATGTATCACTAACTACAGTTACTAGCCTGACACTGTTCTATATATACATGATGTATCACTAACAACAGTTACTAGCCTGACACTGTTCTATATATACATGATGTATCATTAACAACAGTTACTAGTCTGACACTGTTCTATATATACATGATGTATCACAAACTACAGTTAGTAGCCTGACACTGTTCTATATATACATGATGTATCATTAACAACAGTTACTAGTCTGACACTGTTCTATATATACATGATGTATCACAAACTACAGTTACTATCCTGACACTGTTCTATATATACATGATGTATCAGTAACTACAGTTACTAGCCTGACACTGTTCTATATATACATGATGTATCACTAACTACAGTTACTAACCTGACACTGTTCTATATATACATGATGTATCACAAACTACAGTTACTAGTCTGACACTGTTCTATATATACATGATGTATCACTAACAACAGTTACTAGTCTGACACTGTTCTATATATGCATCATGTATCATTAACTACAGTTACTAACCTGACACTGTTCTATATATACATGATGTATCACTAACTACAGTTACTAACCTGACACTGTTCTATATATACATGATGTATCATTAACTACAGTTACTATCCTGACACTGTTCTATATATACATGATGTATCATTAACTACAGTTACTAACCTGACACTGTTCTATATATACATGATGTATCATTAACTACAGTTACTAGTCTGACACTGTTCTATATATACATGATGTATCACAAACTACAGTTACTAGCCTGACACTGTTCTATATATACATGATGTATCATTAACTACAGTTACTAGCCTGACACTGTTCTATATATACATGATGTATCAGTAACTACAGTTACTAGTTTGACACTGTTCTATATATACATGATGTATCACAAACTACAGTTACTAACCTGACACTGTTCTATATATACATGATGTATCATTAACTACAGTTACTAACCTGACACTGTTCTATATATACATGATGTATCACTAACTACAGTTACTAGCCTGACACTGTTCTATATATACATGATGTATCATTAACTACAGTTACTAGTCTGACACTGTTCTATATATACATCATGTATCATTAACTACAGTTACTAGCCTGACACTGTTCTATATATACATGATGTATCACTAACTACAGTTACTAGCCTGACACTGTTCTATATATACATGATGTATCATTAACTACAGTTACTAGCCTGACACTGTTCTATATATACATGATGTATCACTAACTACAGTTACTAGCCTGACACTGTTCTATATATACATGATGTATCATTAACTACAGTTACTAGCCTGACACTGTTCTATATATACATGATGTATCACAAACTACAGTTACTATCCTGACACTGTTCTATATATACATGATGTATCACTAACTACAGTTACTAGCCTGACACTGTTCTATATATACATGATGTATCACTAACAACAGTTACTAGCCTGACACTGTTCTATATATACATGATGTATCATTAACAACAGTTACTAGTCTGACACTGTTCTATATATACATGATGTATCATTAACTACAGTTACTAGTCTGACACTGTTCTATATATACATGATGTATCATTAACTACAGTTAGTAGCCTGACACTGTTCTATATATACATGATGTATCATTAACAACAGTTACTAGTCTGACACTGTTCTATATATACATGATGTATCACTAACAACAGTTACTATCCTGATACTGTTCTATATATACATGATGTATCACTAACAACAGTTACTAGCCTGACACTGTTCTATATATACATGATGTATCACTAACAACAGTTACTATCCTGATACTGTTCTATATATACATGATGTATCACTAACAACAGTTACTAGCCTGACACTGTTCTATATATACATGATGTATCATTAACAACAGTTACTAGTCTGACACTGTTCTATATATACATGATGTATCACAAACTACAGTTACTATCCTGACACTGTTCTATATATACATGATGTATCATTAACTACAGTTACTAGCCTGACACTGTTCTATATATACATGATGTATCACTAACAACAGTTACTATCCTGACACTGTTCTATATATACATGATGTATCACTAACTACAGTTACTAGCCTGACACTGTTCTATATATACATGATGTATCACTAACAACAGTTACTAGTCTGACACTGTTCTATATATACATGATGTATCATTAACTACAGTTACTATCCTGACACTGTTCTATATATACATGATGTATCACAAACTACAGTTACTAGCCTGACACTGTTCTATATATACATGATGTATCATTAACTACAGTTACTAGTCCTGACACTGTTCTATATATACATGATGTATCACAAACTACAGTTACTATCCTGACACTGTTCTATATATACATGATGTATCACTAACTACAGTTACTAGCCTGACACTGTTCTATATATACATGATGTATCACTAACAACAGTTACTATCCTGACACTGTTCTATATATACATGATGTATCATTAACAACAGTTACTAACCTGACACTGTTCTATATATACATGATGTATCATTAACTACAGTTACTAGCCTGACACTGTTCTATATATACATGATGTATCATTAACTACAGTTACTAACCTGACACTGTTCTATATATACATGATGTATCATTAACAACAGTTACTAGTCTGACACTGTTCTATATATACATGATGTATCACAAACTACAGTTAGTAGCCTGACACTGTTCTATATATACATCATGTATCATTAACTACAGATACTAGCCTGACACTGTTCTATATATACATGATGTATCAGTAACTACAGTTACGAGTTTGACACTGTTTTACATATACATCATGTATCACAAACTACAGTTACTAACCTGACACTGTTCTATATATATACATAATGTATCATTAACTACAGTTACTAACCTGACACTGTTCTATATATACATCATGTATCACTAACTACAGTTACTAGCCTGACACTGTTCTATATATACATGATGTATCATTAACTACAGTTACTAGTCTGACACTGTTCTATATATACATCATGTATCATTAACTACAGTTACTAGCCTGACACTGTTCTATATATACATGATGTATCACTAACTACAGTTACTAGCCTGACACTGTTCTATATATACATGATGTATCATTAACTACAGTTACTAGCCTGACACTGTTCTATATATACATGATGTATCATTAACTACAGTTACTAGCCTGACACTGTTCTATATATACATGATGTATCATTAACTACAGTTACTATCCTGACACTGTTCTATATATACATGATGTATCACTAACAACAGTTACTATCCTGATACTGTTCTATATATACATGATGTATCACTAACAACAGTTACTAGCCTGACACTGTTCTATATATACATGATGTATCACAAACTACAGTTACTAGCCTGACACTGTTCTATATATACATGATGTATCATTAACAACAGTTACTAGTCTGACACTGTTCTATATATACATGATGTATCACAAACTACAGTTACTATCCTGACACTGTTCTATATATACATGATGTATCATTAACTACAGTTACTAGCCTGACACTGTTCTATATATACATGATGTATCACTAACAACAGTTACTATCCTGACACTGTTCTATATATACATGATGTATCATTAACAACAGTTACTACTCTGACACTGTTCTATATATACATGATGTATCATTAACAACAGTTACTAGTCTGACACTGTTCTATATATACATGATGTATCATTAACTACAGTTAGTAGCCTGACACTGTTCTATATATACATGATGTATCATTAACTACAGTTACTAGTCTGACACTGTTCTATATATACATGATGTATCATTAACAACAGTTACTAGTCTGACACTGTTCTATATATACATGATGTATCATTAACTACAGTTAGTAGCCTGACACTGTTCTATATATACATGATGTATCACTAACAACAGTTACTAGCCTGACACTGTTCTATATATACATGATGTATCACTAACAACAGTTACTAGCCTGACACTGTTCTATATATACATGATGTATCATTAACAACAGTTACTAGTCTGACACTGTTCTATATATACATGATGTATCACAAACTACAGTTAGTAGCCTGACACTGTTCTATATATACATGATGTATCATTAACAACAGTTACTAGTCTGACACTGTTCTATATATACATGATGTATCACAAACTACAGTTACTATCCTGACACTGTTTTATATATACATGATGTATCATTAACTACAGTTACTAGCCTGACACTGTTCTATATATACATGATGTATCACTAACTACAGTTACTATCCTGACACTGTTCTATATATACATGATGTATCACTAACAACAGTTACTAGCCTGACACTGTTCTATATATACATGATGTATCATAACTACAGTTACTAGTCTGACACTGTTCTATATATACATGATGTATCATTAACTACAGTTACTATCCTGACACTGTTCTATATATACATGATGTATCACTAACTACAGTTACTAGCCTGACACTGTTCTATATATACATGATGTATCATTAACTACAGTTACTAGTCTGACACTGTTCTATATATACATGATGTATCACTAACTACAGTTACTAGTCTGACACTGTTCTATATATACATGATGTATCATTAACTACAGTTACTAACCTGACACTGTTCTATATATACATGATGTATCACTAACAACAGTTACTAACCTGACACTGTTCTATATATACATGATATATCATTAACTACAGTTACTAGCCTGACACTGTTCTATATATACATCATGTATCATTAACTACAGTTACTAACCTGACACTGTTCTATATATACATGATGTATCATTAACTACAGTTACTAGTCTGACACTGTTCTATATATACATGATGTATCACAAACTACAGTTACTAGCCTGACACTGTTCTATATATACATGATGTATCATTAACTACAGTTACTAGCCTGACACTGTTCTATATATACATGATGTATCACTAACTACAGTTACTAGCCTGACACTGTTCTATATATACATGATGTATCACAAACTACAGTTACTAGCCTGACACTGTTCTATATATACATGATGTATCATTAACTACAGTTACTAGCCTGACACTGTTCTATATATACATGTGTATCACTAACTACAGTTACTAGACACTGTTCTATATATACATGATGTATCATTAACTACAGTTACTAGCCTGACACTGTTCTATATATACATGATGTATCACTAACTACAGTTACTAGCCTGACACTGTTCTATATATACATGATGTATCATTAACTACAGTTACTAGCCTGACACTGTTCTATATATACATGATGTATCATTAACTACAGTTACTAGCCTGACACTGTTCTATATATACATGATGTATCACTAACTACAGTTACTAGCCTGACACTGTTCTATATATACATGATGTATCATTAACTACAGTTACTAGCCTGACACTGTTCTATATATACATGATGTATCATTAACTACAGTTACTAGCCTGACACTGTTCTATATATACATGATGTATCATTAACTACAGTTACTAGCCTGACACTGTTCTATATATACATGATGTATCACTAACTACAGTTACTAGCCTGACACTGTTCTATATATACATGATGTATCATTAACTACAGTTACTAGCCTGACACTGTTCTATATATACATGATGTATCACTAACTACAGTTACTAGCCTGACACTGTTCTATATATACATGATGTATCATTAACTACAGTTACTAGCCTGACACTGTTCTATATATACATGATGTATCATTAACTACAGTTACTAGCCTGACACTGTTCTATATATACATGATGTATCACTAACTACAGTTACTAGCCTGACACTGTTCTATATATACATGATGTATCATTAACTACAGTTACTAGCCTGACACTGTTCTATATATACATGATGTATCATTAACTACAGTTACTAGCCTGACACTGTTCTATATATACATGATGTATCATTAACTACAGTTACTAGCCTGACACTGTTCTATATATACATGATGTATCATTAACTACAGTTACTAGCCTGACACTGTTCTATATATACATGATGTATCATTAACTACAGTTACTAGCCTGACACTGTTCTATATATACATGATGTATCATTAACTACAGTTACTAGCCTGACACTGTTCTATATATACATGATGTATCATTAACTACAGTTACTAGCCTGACACTGTTCTATATATACATGATGTATCACAACAACAGTTACTAGCCTGACACTGTTCTATATATACATGATGTATCATTAACTACAGTTACTAGCCTGACACTGTTCTATATATACATGATGTATCATTAACTACAGTTACTAGCCTGACACTGTTCTATATATACATGATGTATCACTAACTACAGTTACTAGCCTGACACTGTTCTATATATACATGATGTATCATTAACTACAGTTACTAGCCTGACACTGTTCTATATATACATGATGTATCACTAACTACAGTTACTAGCCTGACACTGTTCTATATATACATGATGTATCATTAACTACAGTTACTAGCCTGACACTGTTCTATATATACATGATGTATCACTAACTACAGTTACTAGCCTGACACTGTTCTATATATACATGATGTATCATTAACTACAGTTACTAGTCTGACACTGTTCTATATATACATGATGTATCATTAACTACAGTTACTAGCCTGACACTGTTCTATATATACATGATGTATCATTAACTACAGTTACTAGCCTGACACTGTTCTATATATACATGATGTATCACTAACTACAGTTACTAGCCTGACACTGTTCTATATATACATGATGTATCATTAACTACAGTTACTAGCCTGACACTGTTCTATATATACATGATGTATCATTAACTACAGTTACTAGCCTGACACTGTTCTATATATACATGATGTATCATTAACTACAGTTACTAGCCTGACACTGTTCTATATATACATGATGTATCATTAACTACAGTTACTAGCCTGACACTGTTCTATATATACATGATGTATCATTAACTACAGTTACTAGCCTGACACTGTTCTATATATACATGATGTATCATGTTACTAGCCTGACACTGTTCTATATATACATGATGTATCACTAACTACAGTTACTAGCCTGACACTGTTCTATATATACATGATGTATCATTAACTACAGTTACTAGCCTGACACTGTTCTATATATACATGATGTATCACTAACTACAGTTACTAGCCTGACACTGTTCTATATATACATGATGTATCATTAACTACAGTTACTAGCCTGACACTGTTCTATATATACATGATGTATCACTAACTACAGTTACTAGCCTGACACTGTTCTATATATACATGATGTATCACTAACTACAGTTACTAGCCTGACACTGTTCTATATATACATGATGTATCACTAACTACAGTTACTAGCCTGACACTGTTCTATATATACATGATGTATCACAAACTACAGTTACTAGCCTGACACTGTTCTATATATACATGATGTATCATTAACTACAGTTACTAGCCTGACACTGTTCTATATATACATGATGTATCACTAACTACAGTTACTAGCCTGACACTGTTCTATATATACATGATGTATCATTAACTACAGTTACTAGCCTGACACTGTTCTATATATACATGATGTATCATTAACTACAGTTACTAGCCTGACACTGTTCTATATATACATGATGTATCACTAACTACAGTTACTAGCCTGACACTGTTCTATATATACATGATGTATCATTAACTACAGTTACTAGCCTGACACTGTTCTATATATACATGATGTATCATTAACTACAGTTACTAGCCTGACACTGTTCTATATATACATGATGTATCATTAACTACAGTTACTAGCCTGACACTGTTCTATATATACATGATGTATCACTAACTACAGTTACTAGCCTGACACTGTTCTATATATACATGATGTATCATTAACTACAGTTACTAGCCTGACACTGTTCTATATATACATGATGTATCATTAACTACAGTTACTAGCCTGACACTGTTCTATATATACATGATGTATCATTAACTACAGTTACTAGCCTGACACTGTTCTATATATACATGATGTATCATTAACTACAGTTACTAGCCTGACACTGTTCTATATATACATGATGTATCACTAACTACAGTTACTAGCCTGACACTGTTCTATATATACATGATGTATCACTAACTACAGTTACTAGCCTGACACTGTTCTATATATACATGATGTATCATTAACTACAGTTACTAGCCTGACACTGTTCTATATATACATGATGTATCATTAACTACAGTTACTAGCCTGACACTGTTCTATATATACATGATGTATCACTAACTACAGTTACTAGCCTGACACTGTTCTATATATACATGATGTATCATTAACTACAGTTACTAGCCTGACACTGTTCTATATATACATGATGTATCATTAACTACAGTTACTAGCCTGACACTGTTCTATATATACATGATGTATCACTAACTACAGTTACTAGCCTGACACTGTTCTATATATACATGATGTATCATTAACTACAGTTACTAACCTGACACTGTTCTATATATACATGATGTATCACTAACTACAGTTACTATGACACTGTTCTATATATACATGATGTATCATTAACTACAGTTACTAGCCTGACACTGTTCTATATATACATGATGTATCATTAACTACAGTTACTAGCCTGACACTGTTCTATATATACATGATGTATCATTAACTACAGTTACTAGCCTGACACTGTTCTATATATACATGATGTATCATTAACTACAGTTACTAGCCTGACACTGTTCTATATATACATGATGTATCATTAACTACAGTTACTAGCCTGACACTGTTCTATATATACATGATGTATCATTAACTACAGTTACTAGCCTGACACTGTTCTATATATACATGATGTATCACTAACTACAGTTACTAGCCTGACACTGTTCTATATATACATGATGTATCACTAACTACAGTTACTAGCCTGACACTGTTCTATATATACATGATGTATCATTAACTACAGTTACTAGCCTGACACTGTTCTATATATACATGATGTATCACTACAGTTACTATGACACTGTTCTATATATACATGATGTATCATTAACTACAGTTACTAGCCTGACACTGTTCTATATATACATGATGTATCACTAACTACAGTTACTAGCCTGACACTGTTCTATATATACATGATGTATCATTAACTACAGTTACTAGCCTGACACTGTTCTATATATACATGATGTATCACTACAGTTACTAGCCTGACACTGTTCTATATATACATGATGTATCATTAACTACAGTTACTAGCCTGACACTGTTCTATATATACATGATGTATCATTAACTACAGTTACTAGCCTGACACTGTTCTATATATACATGATGTATCACTAACTACAGTTACTAGCCTGACACTGTTCTATATATACATGATGTATCATTAACTACAGTTACTAGCCTGACACTGTTCTATATATACATGATGTATCACTAACTACAGTTACTAGCCTGACACTGTTCTATATATACATGATGTATCACTAACTACAGTTACTAGCCTGACACTGTTCTATATATACATGATGTATCATTAACTACAGTTACTAGCCTGACACTGTTCTATATATACATGATGTATCATTAACTACAGTTACTAGCCTGACACTGTTCTATATATACATGATGTATCATTAACTACAGTTACTAGCCTGACACTGTTCTATATATACATGATGTATCACTAACTACAGTTACTAGCCTGACACTGTTCTATATATACATGATGTATCACTAACTACAGTTACTAGCCTGACACTGTTCTATATATACATGATGTATCATTAACTACAGTTACTAGCCTGACACTGTTCTATATATACATGATGTATCACTAACTACAGTTACTAGCCTGACACTGTTCTATATATACATGATGTATCACTAACTACAGTTACTAGCCTGACACTGTTCTATATATACATGATGTATCATTAACTACAGTTACTAGCCTGACACTGTTCTATATATACATGATGTATCATTAACTACAGTTACTAGTCTGACACTGTTCTATATATACATGATGTATCACTTAACTACAGTTACTAGCCTGACACTGTTCTATATATACATGATGTATCACTAACTACAGTTACTAGCCTGACACTGTTCTATATATACATGATGTATCACTAACTACAGTTACTAGCCTGACACTGTTCTATATATACATGATGTATCACTAACTACAGTTACTAGCCTGACACTGTTCTATATATACATGATGTATCATTAACTACAGTTACTAGCCTGACACTGTTCTATATATACATGATGTATCACTAACTACAGTTACTAGCCTGACACTGTTCTATATATACATGATGTATCATTAACTACAGTTACTAGCCTGACACTGTTCTATATATACATGATGTATCATTAACTACAGTTACTAGCCTGACACTGTTCTATATATACATGATGTATCACTAACTACAGTTACTAGCCTGACACTGTTCTATATATACATGATGTATCATTAACTACAGTTACTAGCCTGACACTGTTCTATATATACATGATGTATCATTAACTACAGTTACTAGCCTGACACTGTTCTATATATACATGATGTATCACTAACTACAGTTACTAGCCTGACACTGTTCTATATATACATGATGTATCATTAACTACAGTTACTAGCCTGACACTGTTCTATATATACATGATGTATCATTAACTACAGTTACTAGCCTGACACTGTTCTATATATACATGATGTATCATTAACTACAGTTACTAGCCTGACACTGTTCTATATATACATGATGTATCATATCAGTTACTAGCCTGACACTGTTCTATATATACATGATGTATCATTAACTACAGTTACTAGCCTGACACTGTTCTATATATACATGATGTATCACTAACTACAGTTACTAGCCTGACACTGTTCTATATATACATGATGTATCATTAACTACAGTTACTAGCCTGACACTGTTCTATATATACATGATGTATCACTAACTACAGTTACTAGCCTGACACTGTTCTATATATACATGATGTATCATTAACTACAGTTACTAGCCTGACACTGTTCTATATATACATGATGTATCATTAACTACAGTTACTAGCCTGACACTGTTCTATATATACATGATGTATCACTAACTACAGTTACTAGCCTGACACTGTTCTATATATACATGATGTATCATTAACTACAGTTACTAGCCTGACACTGTTCTATATATACATGATGTATCATTAACTACAGTTACTAGCCTGACACTGTTCTATATATACATGATGTATCATTAACTACAGTTACTAGCCTGACACTGTTCTATATATACATGATGTATCATTAACTACAGTTACTAGCCTGACACTGTTCTATATATACATGATGTATCACTAACTACAGTTACTAGCCTGACACTGTTCTATATATACATGATGTATCATTAACTACAGTTACTAGCCTGACACTGTTCTATATATACATGATGTATCATTAACTACAGTTACTAGCCTGACACTGTTCTATATATACATGATGTATCACTAACTACAGTTACTAGCCTGACACTGTTCTATATATACATGATGTATCACTAACTACAGTTACTAGCCTGACACTGTTCTATATATACATGATGTATCATTAACTACAGTTACTAGCCTGACACTGTTCTATATATACATGATGTATCATTAACTACAGTTACTAGCCTGACACTGTTCTATATATACATGATGTATCACACTAACTACATGTTACTAACTACAGTTACTAGCTGACACTGTTCTATATATACATGATGTATCATTAACTACAGTTACTAGTTACCTGACACTGTTCTATATATACATGATGTATCACTAACTACAGTTACTAGCCTGACACTGTTCTATATATACATGATGTATCATTAACTACAGTTACTAGCCTGACACTGTTCTATATATACATGATGTATCACTAACTACAGTTACTAGCCTGACACTGTTCTATATATACATGATGTATCATTAACTACAGTTACTAGCCTGACACTGTTCTATATATACATGATGTATCATGTAACTACAGTTACTAGCCTGACACTGTTCTATATATACATGATGTATCATTAACTACAGTTACTAGCCTGACACTGTTCTATATATACATGATGTATCATTAACTACAGTTACTAGCCTGACACTGTTCTATATATACATGATGTATCACTAACTACAGTTACTAGCCTGACACTGTTCTATATATACATGATGTATCATTAACTACAGTTACTAGCCTGACACTGTTCTATATATACATGATGTATCATTAACTACAGTTACTAGCCTGACACTGTTCTATATATACATGATGTATCACTAACTACAGTTACTAGCCTGACACTGTTCTATATATACATGATGTATCACTAACTACAGTTACTAGCCTGACACTGTTCTATATATACATGATGTATCATTAACTACAGTTACTAGCCTGACACTGTTCTATATATACATGATGTATCATTAACTACAGTTACTAGCCTGACACTGTTCTATATATACATGATGTATCATTAACTACAGTTACTAGCCTGACACTGTTCTATATATACATGATGTATCATTAACTACAGTTACTAGCCTGACACTGTTCTATATATACATGATGTATCACTAACTACAGTTACTAGCCTGACACTGTTCTATATATACATGATGTATCATTAACTACAGTTACTAGCCTGACACTGTTCTATATATACATGATGTATCATTAACTACAGTTACTAGCCTGACACTGTTCTATATATACATGATGTATCACTAACTACAGTTACTAGCCTGACACTGTTCTATATATACATGATGTATCATTAACTACAGTTACTAGCCTGACACTGTTCTATATATACATGATGTATCATTAACTACAGTTACTAGCCTGACACTGTTCTATATATACATGATGTATCACTAACTACAGTTACTAGCCTGACACTGTTCTATATATACATGATGTATCATTAACTACAGTTACTAGCCTGACACTGTTCTATATATACATGATGTATCACTAACTACAGTTACTAGCCTGACACTGTTCTATATATACATGATGTATCATTAACTACAGTTACTAGCCTGACACTGTTCTATATATACATGATGTATCACTGTTACTAGCCTGACACTGTTCTATATATACATGATGTATCATTAACTACAGTTACTAGCCTGACACTGTTCTATATATACATGATGTATCATTAACTACAGTTACTAGCCTGACACTGTTCTATATATACATGATGTATCATTAACTACAGTTACTAGTCTGACACTGTTCTATATATACATGATGTATCATTAACTACAGTTACTAGCCTGACACTGTTCTATATATACATGATGTATCACTAACTACAGTTACTAGCCTGACACTGTTCTATATATACATGATGTATCACTAACTACAGTTACTAGCCTGACACTGTTCTATATATACATGATGTATCACTAACTACAGTTACTAGCCTGACACTGTTCTATATATACATGATGTATCATTAACTACAGTTACTAGCCTGACACTGTTCTATATATACATGATGTATCATTAACTACAGTTACTAGCCTGACACTGTTCTATATATACATGATGTATCACTAACTACAGTTACTAGCCTGACACTGTTCTATATATACATGATGTATCACTAACTACAGTTACTAGCCTGACACTGTTCTATATATACATGATGTATCACTAACTACAGTTACTAGTCTGACACTGTTCTATATATACATGATGTATCACTAACTACAGTTACTAGCCTGACACTGTTCTATATATACATGATGTATCATTAACTACAGTTACTAGTCTGACACTGTTCTATATATACATGATGTATCATTAACTACAGTTACTAGCCTGACACTGTTCTATATATACATGATGTATCACTAACTACAGTTACTAGCCTGACACTGTTCTATATATACATGATGTATCATTAACTACAGTTACTAGCCTGACACTGTTCTATATATACATGATGTATCATTAACTACAGTTACTAACCTGACACTGTTCTATATATACATGATGTATCACTAACTACAGTTACTAGCCTGACACTGTTCTATATATACATAATGTATCATTAACTACAGTTACTAGCCTGATACTGTTCTATATATACATGATGTATCAGTAACTACAGTTACTAGCCTGACACTGTTCTATATATACATGATGTATCACTAACTACAGTTACTAACCTGACACTGTTCTATATATACATCATGTATCATTAACTACAGTTACTAACCTGACACTGTTCTATATATACATGATGTATCTACAGTTAACTACAGTTACTAGCCTGACACTGTTCTATATATACATAATGTATCATTAACTACAGTTACTAGTCTGACACTGTTCTATATATACATCATGTATCATTAACTACAGTTACTAGCCTGACACTGTTCTATATATACATGATGTATCACTAACTACAGTTACTAGCCTGACACTGTTCTATATATACATGATGTATCATTAACTACAGTTACTAGCCTGACACTGTTCTATATATACATGATGTATCATTAACTACAGTTACTAGCCTGACACTGTTCTATATATACATGATGTATCATTAACTACAGTTACTAGCCTGACACTGTTCTATATATACATGATGTATCATTAACTACAGTTACTAGCCTGACACTGTTCTATATATACATGATGTATCACTAACTACAGTTACTAGCCTGACACTGTTCTATATATACATGATGTATCACTAACTACAGTTACTAGCCTGACACTGTTCTATATATACATGATGTATCATTAACTACAGTTACTAGCCTGACACTGTTCTATATATACATGATGTATCACTAACTACAGTTACTAGCCTGACACTGTTCTATATATACATGATGTATCACAAACTACAGTTACTAGCCTGACACTGTTCTATATATACATGATGTATCATTAACTACAGTTACTAGCCTGACACTGTTCTATATATACATGATGTATCACTAACAACAGTTACTATCCTGACACTGTTCTATATATACATGATGTATCATTAACAACAGTTACTACCTGACACTGTTCTATATATACATGATGTATCATTAACAACAGTTACTAGTCTGACACTGTTCTATATATACATGATGTATCATTAACTACAGTTACTAGCCTGACACTGTTCTATATATACATGATGTATCATTAACAACAGTTACTACTCTGACACTGTTCTATATATACATGATGTATCATTAACAACAGTTACTAGTCTGACACTGTTCTATATATACATGATGTATCATTAACTACAGTTAGTAGCCTGACACTGTTCTATATATACATGATGTATCACTAACAACAGTTACTAGCCTGACACTGTTCTATATATACATGATGTATCACTAACAACAGTTACTAGCCTGACACTGTTCTATATATACATGATGTATCACTAACAACAGTTACTAGCCTGACACTGTTCTATATATACATGATGTATCATTAACAACAGTTACTAGTCTGACACTGTTCTATATATACATGATGTATCACAAACTACAGTTAGTAGCCTGACACTGTTCTATATATACATGATGTATCACAAACTACAGTTA
This sequence comes from Tachypleus tridentatus, assembly GCF_004210375.1. NCBI lineage: Eukaryota > Metazoa > Arthropoda > Merostomata > Xiphosura > Limulidae > Tachypleus > Tachypleus tridentatus. The sequence goes on from NC_134831.1 coordinate 102,984,103, forward strand.
GTAGCCTGACACTGTTCTATATATACATGATGTATCATTAACTACAGTTACTAGTCTGACACTGTTCTATATATACATGATGTATCACTAACAACAGTTACTATCCTGATACTGTTCTATATATACATGATGTATCAGTAACTACAGTTACTATCCTGATATTGTTGTATATATACATGATGTATCACTAACTACAGTTACTAACCTGACACTGTTCTATATATACATGATGTATCACTAACTACAGTTACTAGTCTGACACTGTTCTATATATACATGATGTATCACAAACTACAGTTACTAGTCTGACACTGTTCTATATATACATGATGTATCACTAACTACAGTTACTAGTCTGACACTGTTCTATATATACATCATGTATCATTAACTACAGTTACTAACCTGACACTGTTCTATATATACATGATGTATCACTAACTACAGTTACTAACCTGACACTGTTCTATATATACATGATGTATCAGTAACTACAGTTACGAGCTTGACACTGTTTTATATATACATCATGTATCACAAACTACAGTTACTAACCTGACACTGTTCTATATATACATCATGTATCATTAACTACAGTTACTAACCTGACACTGTTCTATATATACATGATGTATCACTAACTAAAGTTACTAGCCTGACACTGTTCTATATATACATGATGTATCATTAACTACAGTTACTAGTCTGACACTGTTCTATATATACATCATGTATCATAACTACAGTTACTAGCCTGACACTGTTCTATATATACATGATGTATCACTAACTACAGTTACTAGCCTGACACTGTTCTATATATACATGATGTATCACTAACTACAGTTACTAGCCTGACACTGTTCTATATATACATCATGTATCATTAACTACAGTTACTAGCCTGACACTGTTCTATATATACATGATGTATCATTAACTACAGTTACTAGCCTGACACTGTTCTATATATACATCATGTATCACTAACTACAGTTACTAACCTGACACTGTTCTATATATACATGATGTATCATTAACTACAGTTACTAACCTGACACTGTTCTATATATACATGATGTATCATTAACTACAGTTACTAGCCTGACACTGTTCTATATATACATGATGTATCACTAACTACAGTTACTAGCCTGACACTGTTCTATATATACATGATGTATCATTAACTACAGTTACTAGCCTGACACTGTTCTATATATACATGATGTATCATTAACTACAGTTACTAGCCTGACACTGTTCTATATATACATGATGTATCACTAACTACAGTTACTAGCCTGACACTGTTCTATATATACATGATGTATCATTAACTACAGTTACTAGCCTGACACTGTTCTATATATACATGATGTATCACTAACTACAGTTACTAGCCTGACACTGTTCTATATATACATGATGTATCATTAACTACAGTTACTAGTCTGACACTGTTCTATATATACATGATGTATCATTAACTACAGTTACTAGCCTGACACTGTTCTATATATACATGATGTATCACTAACTACAGTTACTAGCCTGACACTGTTCTATATATACATGATGTATCATTAACTACAGTTACTAGCCTGACACTGTTCTATATATACATGATGTATCATTAACTACAGTTACTAGCCTGACACTGTTCTATATATACATGATGTATCACTAACTACAGTTACTAGCCTGACACTGTTCTATATATACATGATGTATCATTAACTACAGTTACTAGTCTGACACTGTTCTATATATACATGATGTATCATTAACTACAGTTACTAGCCTGACACTGTTCTATATATACATGATGTATCATTAACTACAGTTAGTAGCCTGACACTGTTCTATATATACATGATGTATCATTAACAACAGTTACTACTCTGACACTGTTCTATATATACATGATGTATCATTAACAACAGTTACTAGTCTGACACTGTTCTATATATACATGATGTATCATTAACTACAGTTAGTAGCCTGACACTGTTCTATATATACATGATGTATCACTAACAACAGTTACTAGCCTGACACTGTTCTATATATACATGATGTATCACTAACAACAGTTACTAGCCTGACACTGTTCTATATATACATGATGTATCACTAACAACAGTTACTAGTCTGACACTGTTCTATATATACATGATGTATCATTAACAACAGTTACTAGTCTGACACTGTTCTATATATACATGATGTATCACTAACTACAGTTACTAGCCTGACACTGTTCTATATATACATGATGTATCACAAACTACAGTTAGTAGCCTGACACTGTTCTATATATACATGATGTATCATTAACTACAGTTACTAGTCTGACACTGTTCTATATATACATGATGTATCACTAACAACAGTTACTATCCTGATACTGTTCTATATATACATGATGTATCACTAACTACAGTTACTATCCTGATATTGTTGTATATATACATGATGTATCACTAACTACAGTTACTAGCCTGACACTGTTCTATATATACATGATGTATCACTAACTACAGTTACTAGTCTGACACTGTTCTATATATACATGATGTATCACAAACTACAGTTACTAGTCTGACACTGTTCTATATATACATGATGTATCACTAACAACAGTTACTAGTCTGACACTGTTCTATATATGCATCATGTATCATTAACTACAGTTACTAACCTGACACTGTTCTATATATACATGATGTATCACTAACAACAGTTACTAACCTGACACTGTTCTATATATACATGATGTATCAGTAACTACAGTTACGAGCTTGACACTGTTTTATATATACATCATGTATCACAAACTACAGTTACAAACCTGACACTGTTCTATATATATACATCATGTATCATTAACTACAGTTACTAACCTGACACTGTTTATATATACATGATGTATCACTAACTAAAGTTACTAGCCTGACACTGTTCTATATATACATGATGTATCATTAACTACAGTTACTAGTCTGACACTGTTCTATATATACATCATGTATCATAACTACAGTTACTAGCCTGACACTGTTCTATATATACATGATGTATCACTAACTACAGTTACTAGCCTGACACTGTTCTATATATACATGATGTATCACTAACTACAGTTACTAGCCTGACACTGTTCTATATATACATCATGTATCATTAACTACAGTTACTAGCCTGACACTGTTCTATATATACATGATGTATCAGTAACTACAGTTACGAGCCTGACACTGTTTTATATATACATCATGTATCACAAACTACAGTTACTAACCTGACACTGTTCTATATATACATCATGTATCATTAACTACAGTTACTAACCTGACACTGTTCTATATATACATCATGTATCATTAACTACAGTTACTAACCTGACACTGTTCTATATATACATGATGTATCACTAACTACAGTTACTAGCCTGACACTGTTCTATATATACATAATGTATCATTAACTACAGTTACTAGCCTGATACTGTTTTATATATACATGATGTATCAGTAACTACAGTTACTAGCCTGACACTGTTCTATATATACATGATGTATCACTAACTACAGTTACTAGCCTGACACTGTTCTATATATACATCATGTATCATTAACTACAGTTACTAGCCTGACACTGTTCTATATATACATGATGTATCACTAACTACAGTTACTAGCCTGACACTGTTCTATATATACATGATGTATCATTAACTACAGTTACTAGCCTGACACTGTTCTATATATACATGATGTATCATTAACTACAGTTACTAGCCTGACACTGTTCTATATATACATGATGTATCACTAACTACAGTTACTAGCCTGACACTGTTCTATATATACATGATGTATCATTAACTACAGTTACTAGCCTGACACTGTTCTATATATACATGATGTATCATTAACTACAGTTACTAGCCTGACACTGTTCTATATATACATGATGTATCACTTAACTACAGTTACTAGCCTGACACTGTTCTATATATACATAATGTATCATTAACTACAGTTACTAGTCTGACACTGTTCTATATATACATCATGTATCATTAACTACAGTTACTAGCCTGACACTGTTCTATATATACATGATGTATCACTAACTACAGTTACTAACCTGACACTGTTCTATATATACATGATGTATCAGTAACTACAGTTACGAGCTTGACACTGTTTTATATATACATCATGTATCACAAACTACAGTTACTAACCTGACACTGTTCTATATATATACATCATGTATCATTAACTACAGTTACTAACCTGACACTGTTCTATATATACATGATGTATCACTAACTACAGTTACTAGCCTGACACTGTTCTATATATACATGATGTATCATTAACTACAGTTACTAGTCTGACACTGTTCTATATATACATGATGTATCATTAACTACAGTTACTAGCCTGACACTGTTCTATATATACATAATGTATCATTAACTACAGTTACTAGCCTGATACTGTTCTATATATACATGATGTATCAGTAACTACAGTTACTAGCCTGACACTGTTCTATATATACATGATGTATCACTAACTACAGTTACTAGCCTGACACTGTTCTATATATACATGATGTATCATTAACTACAGTTACTAGCCTGACACTGTTCTATATATACATGATGTATCACTAACTACAGTTACTAGCCTGACACTGTTCTATATATACATCATGTATCATTAACTACAGTTACTAGCCTGACACTGTTCTATATATACATCATGTATCATTAACTACAGTTACTAACCTGACACTGTTCTATATATACATGATGTATCACTAACTACAGTTACTAGCCTGACACTGTTCTATATATACATGATGTATCATTAACTACAGTTACTAGCCTGACACTGTTTTATATATACATGATGTATCATTAACTACAGTTACTAGCCTGACACTGTTCTATATATACATGATGTATCACTAACTACAGTTACTAGCCTGACACTGTTCTATATATACATCATGTATCATTAACTACAGTTACTAGCCTGACACTGTTCTATATATACATCATGTATCATTAACTACAGTTACTAACCTGACACTGTTCTATATATACATGATGTATCACTAACTACAGTTACTAGCCTGACACTGTTCTATATATACATGATGTATCATTAACTACAGTTACTAGTCTGACACTGTTCTATATATACATCATGTATCATTAACTACAGTTACTAGCCTGACACTGTTCTATATATACATGATGTATCACTAACTACAGTTACTAGCCTGACACTGTTCTATATATACATGATGTATCATTAACTACAGTTACTAGCCTGACACTGTTCTATATATACATGATGTATCATTAACTACAGTTACTAGCCTGACACTGTTCTATATATACATGATGTATCATTAACTACAGTTACTAGCCTGACACTGTTCTATATATACATCATGTATCATTAACTACAGTTACTAACCTGACACTGTTCTATATATACATGATGTATCACTAACTACAGTTACTAGCCTGACACTGTTCTATATATACATGATGTATCATTAACTACAGTTACTAGTCTGACACTGTTCTATATATACATCATGTATCATTAACTACAGTTACTAGCCTGACACTGTTCTATATATACATGATGTATCACTAACTACAGTTACTAACCTGACACTGTTCTATATATACATGATGTATCAGTAACTACAGTTACGAGCTTGACACTGTTTTATATATACATCATGTATCACAAACTACAGTTACTAACCTGACACTGTTCTATATATACATGATGTATCATGTTATAACACACTGTTCTATATATACATGATGTATCAGTTACTAGCCTGACACTGTTCTATATATACATGATGTATCACTAACTAAAGTTACTAGCCTGACACTGTTCTATATATACATGATGTATCATTAACTACAGTTACTAGCCTGACACTGTTCTATATATACATATGTATCATTAACTACAGTTACTAGCCTGACACTGTTCTATATATACATGATGTATCAGTTAACTACAGTTACTAGCCTGACACTGTTCTATATATACATGATGTATCACAAACTACAGTTACTAACCTGACACTGTTCTATATATACATCATGTATCATTAACTACAGTTACTAACCTGACACTGTTCTATATATACATCATGTATCATTAACTACAGTTACTAACCTGACACTGTTCTATATATACATGATGTATCACTAACTACAGTTACTAGCCTGACACTGTTCTATATATACATAATGTATCATTAACTACAGTTACTAGTCTGACACTGTTCTATATATACATCATGTATCATTAACTACAGTTACTAGCCTGACACTGTTCTATATATACATGATGTATCACTAACTACAGTTACTAGCCTGACACTGTTCTATATATACATCATGTATCATTAACTACAGTTACTAGCCTGACACTGTTCTATATATACATCATGTATCATTAACTACAGTTACTAACCTGACACTGTTCTATATATACATGATGTATCACTAACTACAGTTACTAGCCTGACACTGTTCTATATATACATGATGTATCATTAACTACAGTTACTAGTCTGACACTGTTCTATATATACATCATGTATCATTAACTACAGTTACTAGCCTGACACTGTTCTATATATACATGATGTATCACTAACTACAGTTACTAGCCTGACACTGTTCTATATATACATCATGTATCATTAACTACAGTTACTAGCCTGACACTGTTCTATATATACATCATGTATCATTAACTACAGTTACTAACCTGACACTGTTCTATATATACATGATGTATCACTAACTACAGTTACTAGCCTGACACTGTTCTATATATACATGATGTATCATTAACTACAGTTACTAGTCTGACACTGTTCTATATATACATCATGTATCATTAACTACAGTTACTAGCCTGACACTGTTCTATATATACATGATGTATCACTAACTACAGTTACTAGCCTGACACTGTTCTATATATACATCATGTATCATTAACTACAGTTACTAGCCTGACACTGTTCTATATATACATGATGTATCATAACTACAGTTACTAGCCTGACACTGTTCTATATATACATGATGTATCAGTAACTACAGTTACTAACCTGACACTGTTCTATATATACATGATGTATCACTAACTACAGTTACTAACCTGACACTGTTCTATATATACATGATGTATCAGTAACTACAGTTACGAGCTTGACACTGTTTTATATATACATCATGTATCACAAACTACAGTTACTAACCTGACACTGTTCTATATATATACATCATGTATCATTAACTACAGTTACTAACCTGACACTGTTCTATATATACATGATGTATCACTAACTAAAGTTACTAGCCTGACACTGTTCTATATATACATGATGTATCATTAACTACAGTTACTAGTCTGACACTGTTCTATATATACATGATGTATCATAACTACAGTTACTAGCCTGACACTGTTCTATATATACATGATGTATCACTAACTACAGTTACTAGCCTGACACTGTTCTATATATACATCATGTATCATTAACTACAGTTACTAGCCTGATACTGTTTTATATATACATGATGTATCAGTAACTACAGTTACGAGCTTGACACTGTTTTATATATACATCATGTATCACAAACTACAGTTACTAACCTGACACTGTTCTATATATACATCATGTATCATTAACTACAGTTACTAACCTGACACTGTTCTATATATACATCATGTATCATTAACTACAGTTACTAACCTGACACTGTTCTATATATACATGATGTATCACTAACTACAGTTACTAGCCTGACACTGTTCTATATATACATAATGTATCATTAACTACAGTTACTAGTCTGACACTGTTCTATATATACATCATGTATCATTAACTACAGTTACTAGCCTGACACTGTTCTATATATACATGATGTATCACTAACTACAGTTACTAGCCTGACACTGTTCTATATATACATCATGTATCATTAACTACAGTTACTAGCGTGACACTGTTCTATATATACATCATGTATCATTAACTACAGTTACTAACCTGACACTGTTCTATATATACATGATGTATCACTAACTACAGTTACTAGCCTGACACTGTTCTATATATACATAATGTATCATTAACTACAGTTACTAGTCTGACACTGTTCTATATATACATCATGTATCATTAACTACAGTTACTAGCCTGACACTGTTCTATATATACATGATGTATCACTAACTACAGTTACTAGCCTGACACTGTTCTATATATACATCATGTATCATTAACTACAGTTACTAGCCTGACACTGTTCTATATATACATCATGTATCATTAACTACAGTTACTAACCTGACACTGTTCTATATATACATGATGTATCACTAACTACAGTTACTAGCCTGACACTGTTCTATATATACATAATGTATCATTAACTACAGTTACTAGTCTGACACTGTTCTATATATACATCATGTATCATTAACTACAGTTACTAGCCTGACACTGTTCTATATATACATGATGTATCACTAACTACAGTTACTAGCCTGACACTGTTCTATATATACATCATGTATCATTAACTACAGTTACTAGCCTGACACTGTTCTATATATACATGATGTATCACTAACTACAGTTACTAGCCTGACACTGTTCTATATATACATGATGTATTAGTAACTACAGTTACTAACCTGACACTGTTCTATATATACATCATGTATCATTAACTACAGTTACTAACCTGACACTGTTTTATATATACATGATGTATCAGTAACTACAGTTACGAGCTTGACACTATACTCTTCAACATACAGTGCATGTCTAGGAAGAAACAACTTTTATAAATTTATGAATGTTCCACTGATGTAACTGTCTTTATACGGTATAACAGATACATAGTTGACAAATGTAATTTTACGGAAAAGCGACACGTGTAGGAGTTCTTTAGAACCATTACATCAGCTGTGAGAAGTTTTTAATAGTTGTAAAGGTACGATCCATATAAATGTCTTATAAATATATACCTTGTATATATACGTTCCTTATAAATGCATATTGTATAATTACGTGCCTTATGTATATATGTACAATTACTATATATATATATATATATACGCTTTATACATATGTAATGTATATATAAGTTCCTTATAAATACGTGTTTTATA
>NC_134831.1:102993868-103121069 GCF_004210375.1 Tachypleus tridentatus
ACAAATATTATTATGTTTTTTTCATAAGTAACTATTGATAATAACAAATATATATTGTGTTTTTTCATAAGTAACTATTGATAATAACAAATATTATTATGTTTTTTTCATAAGCAACTATTGATAATAACAAATATTATTATGTTTTTTCATAAGTAACTATTGATAATAACAAATATATTATGTTTTTTCATAAGTAACTATTGATAATAACAAATATTATTATGTTTTTTTCATAAGTAACTATTGATAATAACAAATATTATTATGTTTTTCATAAGTAACTATTGATAATAACAAATATATTATGTTTTTCATAAGTAACTATTGATAATAACAAATATATTATGTTTTTTTCATAAGTAACTATTGATAATAACAAATATTATTATGTGTTTTCATAAGTAACTATTGATAATAACAAATATTATTATGTTTTTCATAAGTAACTATTGATAATAACAAATATTATTATGTGTTTTCATAAGTAACTATTGATAATAACAAAATTATTTTTCATAAGTAATCTATTGATAATATATTATTTTTTTTCATAAGTAACTATTGATAATAACAAATATTATTATGTTTTTCATAAGTAACTATTGATAATAACAAATATATTATGTTTTTCATAAGTAACTATTGATAATAACAAATATTATTATGTGTTTTCATAAGTAACTATTGATAATAACAAATATTATTATGTTTTTTCATAAGTAACTATTGATAATAACAAATATATTATTTTTTTTTTCATAAGTAACTATTGATAATAACAAATATTATTATGTTTTTTCATAAGTAACTATTGATAATAACAAATATTATTATGTGTTTTTCATAAGTAACTATTGATAATAACAAATATATTATGTTTTTTCATAAGTAACTATTGATAATAACAAATATTATTATGTTTTTTCATAAGTAACTATTGATAATAACAAATATTATTATGTTTTTTCATAAGTAACTATTGATAATAACAAATATTATTATGTTTTTTCATAAGTAACTATTGATAATAACAAATATTATTATGTTTTTTCATAAGTAACTATTGATAATAACAAATATTATTATGTAGTTTTCATAAGTAACTATTGATAATAACAAATATTATTATGTTTTTCATAAGTAACTATTGATAATAACAAATATTATTATGTTTTTTCATAAGTAACTATTGATAATAACAAATATTATTATGTGTTTTCATAAGTAACTATTGATAATAACAAATATTATTATGTTTTTCATAAGTAACTATTGATAATAACAAATATTATTATGTGTTTTCATAAGTAACTATTGATAATAACAAATATTATTATGATAATAACAAATATTATTTTTTTCATAAGTAACTATTGATAATAACAAATATTATTATGTGTTTTCATAAGTAACTATTGATAATAACAAATATTATTATGTTTTTTTTCATAAGTAACTATTGATAATAACAAATATTATTATGTTTTTTTCATAAGTAACTATTGATAATAACAAATATTATTATGTTTTTTCATAAGTAACTATTGATAATAACAAATATTATTGTGTTTTTTATAAGTAACTATTGATAATAACAAATATATTATGTTTTTTTCATAAGCAACTATTGATAATAACAAATATTATTATGTTTTTTCATAAGTAATTATTGATAATAACAAATATATTATGTTTTTCATAAGTAACTATTGATAATAACAAATATTATTATGTTTTTTTCATAAGTAACTATTGATAATAACAAATATTATTATGTGTTTTCATAAGTAACTATTGATAATAACAAATATTATTATGTTTTTCATAAGTAACTATTGATAATAACAAATATTATTATGTGTTTTCATAAGTAACTATTGATAATAACAAATATATTATGTTTTTCATAAGTAACTATTGATAATAACAAATATTATTATGTGTTTTCATAAGTAACTATTGATAATAACAAATATTATTATGTTTTTTTCATAAGTAACCATTGATAATAACAAATATTATTATGTTTTTTTCATAAGTAACTATTGATAATAACAAATATTATTATGTGTTTTCCTAAGTAACTATTGATAATAACAAATATTATTATGTTTTTTCATAAGTAACTATTGATAATAACAAATATTATTATGTGTTTTCATAAGTAACTATTGATAATAACAAATATTATTATGTTTTTTTATAAGTAACTATTGATAATAACAAATATTATTATGTGTTTTCTCATAAGTAACTATTGATAATAACAAATATATTATGTTTTTCATAAGTAACTATTGATAATAACAAATATTATTATGTGTTTTTCATAAGTAACTATTGATAATAACAAATATTATTATGTTTTTTCATAAGTAACTATTGATAATAACAAATATTATTATGTGTTTTCATAAGTAACTATTGATAATAACAAATATTATTATATGTTTTTATAAGTAACTATTGATAATAACAAATATTATTATGTTTTTTCATAAGTAACTATTGATAATAACAAATATATTATGTTTTTTCATAAGTAACTATTGATAATAACAAATATTATTATGTTTTTTTCATAAGTAACTATTGATAATAACAAATATTATTATGTTTTTTCATAAGTAACTATTGATAATAACAAATATTATTGTGTTTTTTATAAGTAACTATTGATAATAACAAATATATTATGTTTTTTCATAAGTAACTATTGATAATAACAAATATTATTATGTGTTTTCATAAGTAACTATTGATAATAACAAATATTATTATGTTTTTTTCATAAGTAACTATTGATAATAACAAATATTATTATGTTGTTTTCATAAGTAACTATTGATAATAACAAATATATTATGTTTTTTTTCATAAGTAACTATTGATAATAACAAATATTATTATGTTTTTCATAAGTAACTATTGATAATAACAAATATTATTATGTTTTTTATAAGTAACTATTGATAATAACAAATATTATTATGTTTTTTCATAAGTAACTATTGATAATAACAAATATTATTATGTGTTTTCATAAGTAACTATTGATAATAACAAATATTATTATGTGATAATAACAAATATTATTATGTGTTTTCATAAGTAACTATTGATAATAACAAATATTATTATGTTTTTTCATAAGTAACCATTGATAATAACAAATATTATTATGTTTTTTCATAAGTAACTATTGATAATAACAAATATTATTATGTTTTTTTCATAAGTAACTATTGATAATAACAAATATTATTATGTGTTTTCATAAGTAACTATTGATAATAACAAATATTATTATGTGTTTTCATAAGTAACTATTGATAATAACAAATATTATTATGTTTTTTCATAAGTAACTATTGATAATAACAAATATTATTATGTTTTTTTCATAAGTAACTATTGATAATAACAAATATTATTATGTTTTTCATAAGTAACTATTGATAATAACAAATATTATTATGTGTTTTCATAAGTAACTATTGATAATAACAAATATTATTATGTGTTTTCAGTAACTATTGATAATAACAAATATATTATGTTTTTTTCATAAGTAACAAATATTATTATGTTTTTTCATAAGTAACTATTGATAATAACAAATATTATTATGTGTTTTCATAAGTAACTATTGATAATAACAAATATTATTATGTTTTTCATAAGTAACTATTGATAATAACAAATATTATTATGTTTTTCATAAGTAACTATTGATAATAACAAATATTATTATGTTTTTCATAAGTAACTATTGATAATAACAAATATTATTGTGTTTTCATAAGTAACTATTGATAATAACAAATATATTATGTTTTTTTTTCATAAGTAACTATTGATAATAACAAATATTATTATGTTTTTTCATAAGTAACTATTGATAATAACAAATATTATTATGTTTTTTTCATAAGTAACTATTGATAATAACAAATATTATTATGTGTTTTCATAAGTAACTATTGATAATAACAAATATTATTATGTTTTTCATAAGTAACTATTGATAATAACAAATATATTATGTTTTTTTTCATAAGTAACTATTGATAATAAGAAATATTATTATGTGTTTTCATAAGTAACTATTGATAATAACAAATATATTATGTTTTTTCATAAGTAACTATTGATAATAACAAATATATTATGTTTTTTTCATAAGTAACTATTGATAATAACAAATATTATTATGTGTTTTCATAAGTAACTATTGATAATAACAAATATTATTATGTGTTTTCATAAGTAACTATTGATAATAACAAATATTATTATGTGTTTTCATAAGTAACTATTGATAATAACAAATATTATTATGTTTTTTCATAAGTAACTATTGATAATAACAAATATATTATGTTTTTTCATAAGTAACTATTGATAATAACAAATATTATTATGTGTTTTCATAAGTAACTATTGATAATAACAAATATTATTGTGTGTTTTCATAAGTAACTATTGATAATAACAAATATTATTATTGTGTTTTTATAAGTAACTATTGATAATAACAAATATATTATGTGTTTTCATAAGTAACTATTGATAATAACAAATATATTATGTTTTTTCATAAGTAACTATTGATAATAACAAATATTATTATGTTTTTTTCATAAGTAACTATTGATAATAACAAATATTATTATGTTTTTTCATAAGTAACTATTGATAATAACAAATATTATTATGTGTTTTTCATAAGTAACTATTGATAATAACAAATATATTATGTTTTTTCATAAGTAACTATTGATAATAACAAATATTATTATGTGTTTTTATAAGTAACTATTGATAATAACAAATATATTATGTTTTTTCATAAGTAACTATTGATAATAACAAATATTATTATGTTTTTCATAAGTAACTATTGATAATAACAAATATTATTATGTGTTTTTCATAAGTAACTATTGATAATAACAAATATTATTATGTTTTTCATAAGTAACTATTGATAATAACAAATATTATTATGTTTTTCATAAGTAACTATTGATAATAACAAATATTATTATGTTTTTTCATAAGTAACTATTGATAATAACAAATATTATTATGTGTTTTTTCATAAGTAACTATTGATAATAACAAATATTATTATGTTTTTCATAAGTAACTATTGATAATAACAAATATTATTATGTGTTTTCATAAGTAACTATTGATAATAACAAAATATTATTGTTTTTTTCATAAGTAACTATTGATAATAACAAATATTATTATGTGTTTTCATAAGTAACTATTGATAATAACAAATATATTATGTTTTTCATAAGTAACTATTGATAATAACAAATATATTATGTGTTTTCATTAGTAACTATTGATAATAACAAATATTATTATGTGTTTTTCATAAGTAACTATTGATAATAACAAATATTATTATGTGTTTTTTCATAAGTAACTATTGATAATAACAAATATATTATGTTTTTTCATAAGTAACTATTGATAATAACAAATATTATTATGTGTTTTTCATAAGTAACTATTGATAATAACAAATATATTATTTGTTTTTCATAAGTAACTATTGATAATAACAAATATATTATGTTTTTTCATAAGTAACTATTGATAATAACAAATATATTATGTGTTTTCATAAGTAACTATTGATAATAACAAATATTATTATGTTTTCATAAGTAACTATTGATAATAACAAAATTATTATGTTTTTTTCATAAGTAACTATTGATAATAACAAATATTATTATGTTTTTTCATAAGTAACTATTGATAATAACAAATATTATTATGTTTTTCATAAGTAACTATTGATAATAACAAATATTATTATGTTTTTTTCATAAGTAACTATTGATAATAACAAATATATTATGTTTTTCATAAGTAACTATTGATAATAACAAATATTATTATGTTTTTTCATAAGTAACTATTGATAATAACAAATATTATTATGTTTTTCATAAGTAACTATTGATAATAACAAATATTATTATGTTTTTTTCATAAG
Organism: Tachypleus tridentatus; assembly: GCF_004210375.1. NCBI lineage: Eukaryota > Metazoa > Arthropoda > Merostomata > Xiphosura > Limulidae > Tachypleus > Tachypleus tridentatus. The sequence goes on from NC_134831.1 coordinate 102,999,897, forward strand.
TAACTATTGATAATAACAAATATTATTATGTTTTTTCATAAGTAACTATTGATAATAACAAATATTATTATGTTTTTTCATAAGTAACTATTGATAATAACAAATATTATTATGTGTTTTTTCATAAGTAACTATTGATAATAACAAACATTATTATGTTTTTTCATAAGTAACTATTGATAATAACAAATATTATTATGTTTTTTCATAAGTAACTATTGATAATAACAAATATTATTATGTTTTTTTCATAAGTAACTATTGATAATAACAAATATTATTATGTTTTTTCATAAGTAACTATTGATAATAACAAATATTATTATGTGTTTTTCATAAGTAACTATTGATAATAACAAATATTATTATGTTTTTTCATAAGTAACTATTGATAATAACAAATATAATATGTGTTTTCATAAGTAACTATTGATAATAACAAATATATTATGTGTTTTCCTAAGTAGCTAGTGATAATAACAAATATTATTATGTTTTTCATAAGTAACTATTGATAATAACAAATATTATTATGTTTTTTCATAAGTAACTATTGATAATAACAAATATTATTATGTTTTTTCATAAGTAACTATTGATAATAACAAATATTATTATGTGTTTTCATAAGTAACTATTGATAATAACAAATATTATTATGTTTTTTCATAAGTAACTATTGATAATAACAAATATTATTATGTTTTCATAAGTAACTATTGATAATAACAAATATTATTATGTTTTTTCATAAGTAACTATTGATAATAACAAATATTATTATGTTTTTCATAAGTAACTATTGATAATAACAAATATATTATGTGTTTTCATAAGTAACTATTGATAATAACAAATATTATTATGTTTTTTCATAAGTAACTATTGATAATAACAAATATTATTATGTTTTTTCATAAGTAACTATTGATAATAACAAATATTGATATTATATGTTTTTTCATAAGTAACTATTGATAATAACAAATATTATTATGTTTTTTCATAAGTAACTATTGATAATAACAAATATTATTATGTTTTTTCATAAGTAACTATTGATAATAACAAATATTATTATGTGTTTTCATAAGTAACTATTGATAATAACAAATATTATTATATTTTTTTCATAAGTAACTATTGATAATAACAAATATTATTATGTTTTTTCATAAGTAACTATTGATAATAACAAATATTATTATGTTTTTCATAAGTAACTATTGATAATAACAAATATTATTATGTTTTTTCATAAGTAACTATTGATAATAACAAATATATTATGTTTTTTCATAAGTAACTATTGATAATAACAAATATTATTATGTGTTTTTCATAAGTAACTATTGATAATAACAAATATATTATGTTTTTTCATAAGTAACTATTGATAATAACAAATATTATTATGTTTTTCATAAGTAACTATTGATAATAACAAATATTATTATGTTTTTTCATAAGTAACTATTGATAATAACAAATATTATTATGTTTTCATAAGTAACTATTGATAATAACAAATATTATTATGTTTTTTCATAAGTAACTATTGATAATAACAAATATTATTATGTGTTTTTTCATAAGTAACTATTGATAATAACAAATATATTATGTTTTTTTTCTATTGATAATAACAAATATATTATTGATAATTGATACAAATATTATTATGTTTTTTCATAAGTAACTATTGATAATAACAAATATTATTATGTTTTTTTCATAAGTAACTATTGATAATAACAAATATATATTATGTTTTTTCATAAGTAACTATTGATAATAACAAATATTATTATGTTTTTTCATAAGTAACTATTGATAATAACAAATATTATTATGTTTTTTCATAAGTAACTATTGATAATAACAAATATATTATGTTTTTCATAAGTAACTATTGATAATAACAAATATATTATGTTTTTTCATAAGTAACTATTGATAATAACAAATATTATTATGTGTTTTCATAAGTAACTATTGATAATAACAAATATTATTATGTTTTTTCATAAGTAACTATTGATAATAACAAATATTATTATGTTTTTTCATAAGTAACTATTGATAATAACAAATATATTATGTTTTTCATAAGTAACTATTGATAATAACAAATATATTATGTTTTTTCATAAGTAACTATTGATAATAACAAATATTATTATGTTTTTTCATAAGTAACTATTGATAATAACAAATATTATTATGTTTTTCATAAGTAACTATTGATAATAACAAATATTATTATGTGTTTTCATAAGTAACTATTGATAATAACAAATATTATTATGTTTTTTTTTCATAAGTAACTATTGATAATAACAAATATTATTATGTTTTTTCATAAGTAACTATTGATAATAACAAATATTATTATGTTTTTTCATAAGTAACTATTGATAATAACAAATATTATTATGTGTTTTTCATAAGTAACTATTGATAATAACAAATATTATTATGTTTTTTCATAAGTAACTATTGATAATAACAAATATTATTATGTTTTTTCATAAGTAACTATTGATAATAACAAATATTATTATGTTTTTTCATAAGTAACTATTGATAATAACAAATATATATGTGTTTTCATAAGTAACTATTGATAATAACAAATATTATTATGTTTTTTCATAAGTAACTATTGATAATAACAAATATTATTATGTTTTTCATAAGTAACTATTGATAATAACAAATATTATTATGTGTTTTCATAAGTAACTATTGATAATAACAAATATTATTATGTTTTTCATAAGTAACTATTGATAATAACAAATATATTATGTTTTTTCATAAGTAACTATTGATAATAACAAATATATTATGTTTTTTCATAAGTAACTATTGATAATAACAAATATTATTATGTGTTTTCATAAGTAACTATTGATAATAACAAATATTATTATGTTTTTTCATAAGTAACTATTGATAATAACAAATATTATTATGTTTTTCATAAGTAACTATTGATAATAACAAATATTATTATGTTTTTTCATAAGTAACTATTGATAATAACAAAATATTATTATAAGTAACTATTGATAATTTTCATAAGTAACTATTGATAATAACAAATATTATTATGTGTTTTCATAAGTAACTATTGATAATAACAAATATATTATGTTTTTTCATAAGTAACTATTGATAATAACAAATATTATTATGTTTTTTCATAAGTAACTATTGATAATAACAAATATTATTATGTTTTTTCATAAGTAACTATTGATAATAACAAATATTATTATGTTTTTTCATAAGTAACTATTGATAATAACAAATATTATTATGTTTTTTCATAAGTAACTATTGATAATAACAAATATATTATGTTTTTCATAAGTAACTATTGATAATAACAAATATTATTATGTTTTTTCATAAGTAACTATTGATAATAACAAATATTATTATGTGTTTTCATAAGTAACTATTGATAATAACAAATATTATTATGTTTTTCATAAGTAACTATTGATAATAACAAATATTATTATGTGTTTTCATAAGTAACTATTGATAATAACAAATATATTATTGTTTTTTCATAAGTAACTATTGATAATAACAAATATTATTATGTTTTTTCATAAGTAACTATTGATAATAACAAATATTATTATGTTTTTTCATAAGTAACTATTGATAATAACAAATATTATTATGTTTTTCATAAGTAACTATTGATAATAACAAATATTATTATGTTTTTTCATAAGTAACTATTGATAATAACAAATATATTATGTTTTTTCATAAGTAACTATTGATAATAACAAATATTATTATGTGTTTTCATAAGTAACTATTGATAATAACAAATATTATTATGTTTTTTTCATAAGTAACTATTGATAATAAGAAATGTTATTGTGTTTTTTTCATAAGCAACTATTGATAATAACAAATATTATTATGTTTTTTCATAAGTAACTATTGATAATAACAAATATATTATGTTTTTTCATAAGTAACTATTGATAATAACAAATATATTATGTTTTTCATAAGTAACTATTGATAATAACAAATATTATTATGTTTTTCATAAGTAACTATTGATAATAACAAATATTATTATGTTTTTCATAAGTAACTATTGATAATAACAAATATATTATGTGTTTTTTCATAAGTAACTATTGATAATAACAAATATTATTATGTTTTTCATAAGTAACTATTGATAATAACAAATATTATTATGTTTTTCATAAGTAACTATTGATAATAACAAATATATTATGTTTTTTCATAAGTAACTGTTGATAATAACAAATATTATTATGTTTTTCATAAGTAACTATTGATAATAACAAATATTATTATGTTTTTTCATAAGTAACTATTGATAATAACAAAATATTATGTGTTTTTCATAAGTAACTATTGATAATAACAAATATTATTATGTGTTTTCATAAGTAACTATTGATAATAACAAATATATTATGTTTTTTCATAAGTAACTATTGATAATAACAAATATATTATGTTTTTTCATAAGTAACTATTGATAATAACAAATATTATTATGTTTTTCATAAGTAACTATTGATAATAACAAATATTATTATGTGTTTTCATAAGTAACTATTGATAATAACAAATATTATTGTGTTTTTTTATAAGTAACTATTGATAATAACAAATATTATTATGTTTTTTCATAAGTAACTATTGATAATAACAAATATATTATGTGTTTTTCATAAGTAACTATTGATAATAACAAATATATTATGTTTTTTCATAAGCAACTATTGATAATAACAAATATTATTATGTTTTTTCATAAGTAACTATTGATAATAACAAATATTATTATGTTTTTTCATAAGTAACTATTGATAATAACAAATATTATTATGTGTTTTCATAAGTAACTATTGATAATAACAAATATTATTATGTGTTTTCATAAGTAACTATTGATAATAACAAATATATTATGTTTTTTCATAAGTAACTATTGATAATAACAAATATATTATGTTTTTTCATAAGTAACTATTGATAATAACAAATATTATTATGTTTTTTCATAAGTAACTATTGATAATAACAAATATTATTATGTTTTTTTCATAAGTAACTATGATAATAACAAATATTATGTGTTTTTTCATAAGTAACTATTGATAATAACAAATATTATTATGTTTTTCATAAGTAACTATTGATAATAACAAATATATTATTATTTTTTTTCATAAGTAACTATTGATAATAACAAATATTATTATGTTTTTTCATAAGTAACTATTGATAATAACAAATATTATTATGTTTTTTCATAAGTAACTATTGATAATAACAAATATTATTATGTTTTTTCATAAGTAACTATTGATAATAACAAATATTATTATGTGTTTTCATAAGTAACTATTGATAATAACAAATATTATTATGTTTTTTCATAAGTAACTATTGATAATAACAAATATTATTGTGTTTTTTCATAAGTAACTATTGATAATAACAAATATATTATGTTTTTCATAAGTAACTATTGATAATAACAAATATATTATGTGTTTTCATAAGTAACTATTGATAATAACAAATATTATTATGTTTTTTCATAAGTAACTATTGATAATAACAAATATTATTATGTTTTTTCATAAGTAACTATTGATAATAACAAATATTATTATGTTGTTTTCATAAGTAACTATTGATAATAACAAATATTATTATGTGTTTTTCATAAGTAACTATTGATAATAACAAATATTATTATGTTTTTTCATAAGTAACTATTGATAATAACAAATATAATGTGTTTTCATAAAATATTGATAATTATATTATGTTTTCATAAGTAACTATTGATAATAACAAATATTATTATGTTTTTTCATAAGTAACTATTGATAATAACAAAATATATTATGTTTTTTTCATAAGTAACTATTGATAATAACAAATATTATTATTTTTTTCATAAGTAACTATTGATAATAACAAATATTATTATGTTTTTCATAAGTAACTATTGATAATAACAAATATTATTATGTTTTTCATAAGTAACTATTGATAATAACAAATATATTATGTTTTTCATAAGTAACTATTGATAATAACAAATATTATTATGTTTTTTTCATAAGTAACTATTGATAATAACAAATATATTATGTTTTTTTCATAAGTAACTATTGATAATAACAAATATTATTATGTTTTTTCATAAGTAACTATTGATAATAACAAATATTATTATGTGTTTTCATAAGTAACTATTGATAATAACAAATATTATTATGTTTTTTCATAAGTAACTATTGATAATAACAAATATTATTATGTTTTTTCATAAGTAACTATTGATAATAACAAATATTATTATGTTTTTCATAAGTAACTATTGATAATAACAAATATTATTATGTGTTTTCATAAGTAACTATTGATAATAACAAATATTATTATGTTTTTTCATAAGTAACTATTGATAATAACAAATATTATTATGTTTTTTCATAAGTAACTATTGATAATAACAAATATTATTATGTGTTTTCATAAGTAACTATTGATAATAACAAATATTATTATGTTTTTTCATAAGTAACTATTGATAATAACAAATATTATTATGTTTTTTCATAAGTAACTATTGATAATAACAAATATTATTATGTTTTTTTCATAAGTAACTATTGATAATAACAAATATTATTATGTTTTTCATAAGTAACTATTGATAATAACAAATATTATTATGTGTTTTCATAAGTAACTATTGATAATAACAAATATATTATGTTTTTTCATAAGCAACTATTGATAATAACAAATATTATTATGTTTTTTCATAAGTAACTATTGATAATAACAAATATTATTATGTTTTTCATAAGTAACTATTGATAATAACAAATATTATTATGTGTTTTCATAAGTAACTATTGATAATAACAAATATTATTATGTTTTTTCATAAGTAACTATTGATAATAACAAATATTATTATGTTTTTTCATAAGTAACTATTGATAATAACAAATATTATTATGTTTTTTCATAAGTAACTATTGATAATAACAAATATTATTATGTTTTTTCATAAGTAACTATTGATAATAACAAATATTATTATGTTTTTTCATAAGTAACTATTGATAATAACAAATATTATTATGTTTTTTCATAAGTAACTATTGATAATAACAAATATTATTATGTTTTTTCATAAGTAACTATTGATAATAACAAATATTATTATGTTTTTTCATAAGTAACTATTGATAATAACAAATATTATTATGTTTTTTCATAAGATAATAACACATATTTCTTTTTATAAGTAACTATTGATAATAACAAATATTATTATGTTTTTTCATAAGTAACTATTGATAATAACAAATATATTATGTTTTTTCATAAGTAACTATTGATAATAACAAATATTATTATGTTTTTTCATAAGTAACTATTGATAATAACAAATATTATTATGTGTTTTCATAAGTAACTATTGATAATAACAAATATATTATGTTTTTTGTGTTTTCATAAGTAACTATTGATAATAACAAATATTATTATGTTTTTTCATAAGTAACTATTGATAATAACAAATATTATTATGTTTTTTCATAAGTAACTATTGATAATAACAAATATATTATGTGTTTTCATAAGTAACTATTGATAATAACAAATATTATTATGTGTTTTCATAAGTAACTATTGATAATAACAAATATTATTATGTGTTTTCATAAGTAACTATTGATAATAACAAATATTATTATGTGTTTTCATAAGTAACTATTGATAATAACAAATATTATTATGTGTTTTCATAAGTAACTATTGATAATAACAAATATTATTATGTGTTTTCATAAGTAACTATTGATAATAACAAATATTATTATGTGTTTTTCATAAGTAACTATTGATAATAACAAATATTATTGTGTTTTTTATAAGTAACTATTGATAATAACAAATATATTATGTTTTTTCATAAGTAACTATTGATAATAACAAATATTATTATGTTTTTCATAAGTAACTATTGATAATAACAAATATTATTATGTGTTTTTCATAAGTAACTATTGATAATAACAAATATTATTATGTGTTTTCATAAGTAACTATTGATAATAACAAATATATTATGTTTTTTCATAAGTAACTATTGATAATAACAAATATTATTATGTTTTTCATAAGTAACTATTGATAATAACAAATATATTATGTGTTTTCATAAGTAACTATTGATAATAACAAATATATTATGTTTTTCATAAGTAACTATTGATAATAACAAATATTATTATGTTTTTTCATAAGTAACTATTGATAATAACAAATATTATTATGTTTTTTCATAAGTAACTATTGATAATAACAAATATTATTATGTGTTTTCATAAGTAACTATTGATAATAACAAATATTATTATGTTTTTTCATAAGTAACTATTGATAATAACAAATATTATTATGTTTTTTCATAAGTAACTATTGATAATAACAAATATTATTATATGTTTTTTTCATAAGTAACTATTGATAATAACAAATATTATTATGTTTTTTCATAAGTAACTATTGATAATAACAAATATTATTATGTTTTTTCATAAGTAACTATTGATAATAACAAATATTATTATGTGTTTTCATAAGTAACTATTGATAATAACAAATATTATTATGTGTTTTCATAAGTAACTATTGATAATAACAAATATTATTATGTGTTTTTCATAAGTAACTATTGATAATAACAAATATTATTATGTGTTTTCATAAGTAACTATTGATAATAACAAATATATTATGTGTTTTTCATAAGTAACTATTGATAATAACAAATATTATTATGTTTTTTTCATAAGTAACTATTGATAATAACAAATATTATTATGTGTTTTTCATAAGTAACTATTGATAATAACAAATATTATTATGTTTTTTCATAAGTAACTATTGATAATAACAAATATTATTATGTTTTTTCATAAGTAACTATTGATAATAACAAATATTATTATGTGTTTTCATAAGTAACTATTGATAATAACAAATATTATTATGTTTTTCATAAGTAACTATTGATAATAACAAATATTATTATGTTTTTCATAAGTAACTATTGATAATAACAAATATATTATGTTTTTTCATAAGTAACTATTGATAATAACAAATATATTATGTTTTTTCATAAGTAACTATTGATAATAACAAATATTATTATGTTTTTTTCATAAGTAACTATTGATAATAACAAATATTATTATGTTTTTTCATAAGTAACTATTGATAATAACAAATATTATTATGTTTTTCATAAGTAACTATTGATAATAACAAATATTATTATGTGTTTTCATAAGTAACTATTGATAATAACAAATATTATTATGTTTTTTCATAAGTAACTATTGATAATAACAAATATTATTATGTTTTTTCATAAGTAACTATTGATAATAACAAATATTATTATGTTTTTCATAAGTAACTATTGATAATAACAAATATATTATGTGTTTTCATAAGTAACTATTGATAATAACAAATATTATTATGTTTTTTCATAAGTAACTATTGATAATAACAAATATTATTATGTTTTCATAAGTAACTATTGATAATAACAAATATTATTATGTTTTTCATAAGTAACTATTGATAATAACAAATATTATTATGTGTTTTCATAAGTAACTATTGATAATAACAAATATTATTATGTTTTTCATAAGTAACTATTGATAATAACAAATATTATTATGTTTTTTCATAAGTAACTATTGATAATAACAAATATTATTATGTTTTTTCATAAGTAACTATTGATAATAACAAATATATTATGTTTTTTCATAAGTAACTATTGATAATAACAAATATTATTATGTATTTTTCATAAGTAACTATTGATAATAACAAATATATTATGTTTTTTTCATAAGTAACTATTGATAATAACAAATATTATTATGTTTTTCATAAGTAACTATTGATAATAACAAATATTATTATGTTTTTTCATAAGTAACTATTGATAATAACAAATATATTATGTGTTTTCATAAGTAACTATTGATAATAACAAATATTATTATGTGTTTTTCATAAGTAACTATTGATAATAACATATATTATGTTTTTTCATAAGTAACTATTGATAATAACAAATATTATTATGTTTTTTCATAAGTAACTATTGATAATAACAAATATTATTATGTTTTTCATAAGTAACTATTGATAATAACAAATATTATTATGTTTTTTCATAAGTAACTATTGATAATAACAAATATATTATGTTTTTCATAAGTAACTATTGATAATAACAAATATTATTATGTTTTTTCATAAGTAACTATTGATAATAACAAATATTATTATGTTTTTCATAAGTAACTATTGATAATAACAAATATTATTATGTTTTTCATAAGTAACTATTGATAATAACAAATATTATTATGTTTTTCATAAGTAACTATTGATAATAACAAATATTATTATGTTTTTTTTTTTCATAAGTAACTATTGATAATAACAAATATTATTATGTGTTTTTTCATAAGTAACTATTGATAATAACAAATATTATTATGTTTTCATAAGTAACTATTGATAATAACAAATATTATTATGTGTTTTTCATAAGTAACTATTGATAATAACAAACATTATTATGTGTTTTCATAAGTAACTATTGATAATAACAAATATTATTATGTTTTTTCATAAGTAACTATTGATAATAACAAATATATTATGTTTTTTCATAAGTAACTATTGATAATAACAAATATTATTATGTTTTTTCATAAGTAACTATTGATAATAACAAATATTATTATGTTTTTTCATAAGTAACTATTGATAATAACAAATATTATTATGTTTTTTCATAAGTAACTATTGATAATAACAAATATTATTATGTTTTTTCATAAGTAACTATTGATAATAACAAATATTATTGTGTTTTTTTATAAGTAACTGTTGATAATAACAAATATTATTATGTGTTTTCCTAAGTAACTATTGATAATAACAAATATTATTATGTTTTTCATAAGTAACTATTGATAATAACAAATATTATTATGTGTTTTCATAAGTAACTATTGATAATAACAAATATTATTATGTTTTTCATAAGTAACTATTGATAATAACAAATATTATTTGTGTTTTCATAAGTAACTATTGATAATAACAAATATTATTATGTGTTTTCATAAGTAACTATTGATAATAACAAATATTATTATTGTGTTTTCATAAGTAACTATTGATAATAACAAATATATTATGTTTTTTCATAAGTAACTATTGATAATAACAAATATATTATGTGTTTTCATAAGTAACTATTGATAATAACAAATATTATTATGTTTTTTCATAAGTAACTATTGATAATAACAAATATTATTATGTTTTTTCATAAGTAACTATTGATAATAACAAATATTATTATGTGTTTTCATAAGTAACTATTGATAATAACAAATATTATTATTTTTTTTTCATAAGTAACTATTGATAATAACAAATATTATTATTATGTTTTCATAAGTAACTATTGATAATAACAAATATTATTATGTGTTTTCATAAGTAACTATTGATAATAACAAATATTATTATGTGTTTTCATAAGTAACTATTGATAATAACAAATATATTATGTTTTTCATAAGTAACTATTGATAATAACAAATATTATTATGTGTTTTCATAAGTAACTATTGATAATAACAAATATTATTATGTGTTTTCATAAGTAACTATTGATAATAACAAATATTATTATGTTTTTTCATAAGTAACTATTGATAATAACAAATATTATTATGTTTTTTCATAAGTAACTATTGATAATAACAAATATTATTATGTTTTTCATAAGTAACTATTGATAATAACAAATATTATTATGTTTTTTCATAAGTAACTATTGATAATAACAAATATTATTATGTTTTTTCATAAGTAACTATTGATAATAACAAATATTATTATGTTTTTTCATAAGTAACTATTGATAATAACAAATATTATTATGTTTTTTCATAAGTAACTATTGATAATAACAAATATTATTATGTTTTTTCATAAGTAACTATTGATAATAACAAATATTATTATGTTTTTCATAAGTAACTATTGATAATAACAAATATTATTATGTTTTCATAAGTAACTATTGATAATAACAAATATTATTATGTGTTTTCATAAGTAACTATTGATAATAACAAATATTATTATGTTTTTTTCATAAGTAACTATTGATAATAACAAATATTATTATGTTTTTTCATAAGTAACTATTGATAATAACAAATATTATTATGTTTTTTCATAAGTAACTATTGATAATAACAAATATTATTATGTTTTTTTCATAAGTAACTATTGATAATAACAAATATTATTATGTTTTTTCATAAGTAACTATTGATAATAACAAATATTATTATGTTTTTCATAAGTAACTATTGATAATAACAAATATTATTATGTTTTTTCATAAGTAACTATTGATAATAACAAATATTATTATGTGTTTTCATAAGTAACTATTGATAATAACAAATATTATTATGTGTTTTCATAAGTAACTATTGATAATAACAAATATTATTATGTGTTTTTCATAAGTAACTATTGATAATAACAAATATTATTATGTTTTTTCATAAGTAACTATTGATAATAACAAATATTATTATGTTTTTTCATAAGTAACTATTGATAATAACAAATATTATTATGTGTTTTCATAAGTAACTATTGATAATAACAAATATTATTATGTGTTTTCATAAGTAACTATTGATAATAACAAATATATTATGTTTTTTCATAAGTAACTATTGATAATAACAAATATTATTATGTTTTTCATAAGTAACTATTGATAATAACAAATATTATTATGTTTTTCATAAGTAACTATTGATAATAACAAATATTATTATGTTTTTTCATAAGTAACTATTGATAATAACAAATATTATTATGTGTTTTCATAAGTAACTATTGATAATAACAAATATTATTATGTTTTTTCATAAGTAACTATTGATAATAACAAATATATTATGTGTTTTTCATAAGTAACTATTGATAATAACAAATATTATTAACTATTGATAATAACTATTGATAATAACAAATATTATTATGTTTTTCATAAGTAACTATTGATAATAACAAATATTATTATGTTTTTTCATAAGTAACTATTGATAATAACAAATATATTATGTTTTTTCATAAGTAACTATTGATAATAACAAATATTATTATGTTTTTTCATAAGTAACTATTGATAATAACAAATATTATTATGTGTTTTCATAAGTAACTATTGATAATAACAAATATTATTATGTTTTTCATAAGTAACTATTGATAATAACAAATATTATTATGTTTTTTCATAAGTAACTATTGATAATAACAAATATTATTATGTTTTTTCATAAGTAACTATTGATAATAACAAATATTATTATGTTTTTTCATAAGTAACTATTGATAATAACAAATATTATTATGTTTTTTCATAAGTAACTATTGATAATAACAAATATATTATGTTTTTCATAAGTAACTATTGATAATAACAAATATATTATGTTTTTCATAAGTAACTATTGATAATAACAAATATTATTATGTTTTTTATAAGTAACTATTGATAATAACAAATATTATTATGTTTTCATAAGTAACTATTGATAATAACAAATATTATTATGTTTTTCATAAGTAACTATTGATAATAACAAATATTATTATGTGTTTTGATAATAATAAGTAACTATTGATAATAACAAATATTATTATGTTTTTCATAAGTAACTATTGATAATAACAAATATTATTATGTGTTTTCATAAGTAACTATTGATAATAACAAATATTATTATATGTTTTTTCATAAGTAACTATTGATAATAACAAATATTATTATGTTTTTTCATAAGTAACTATTGATAATAACAAATATTATTATGTTTTTTCATAAGTAACTATTGATAATAACAAATATTATTATGTTTTTTCATAAGTAACTATTGATAATAACAAATATATTATGTTTTTTCATAAGTAACTATTGATAATAACAAATATTATTATGTGTTTTCACAAATATTATTATGTATTTTCATAAGTAACTATTGATAATAACAAATATTATTATGTAACTATTGTTTTCATAAGTAACTATTGATAATAACAAATATTATTATGTTTTTTTCATAAGTAACTATTGATAATAACAAATATTATTATGTGTTTTCATAAGTAACTATTGATAATAACAAATATATTACATAAGTAATATTAATAACAAATATGTTTTTTCATAAGTAACTATTGATAATAACAAATATTATTATGTGTTTTCATAAGTAACTATTGATAATAACAAATATATTATGTTTTTCATAAGTAACTATTGATAATAACAAATATTATTATGTGTTTTCATAAGTAACTATTAATAATAACAAACATTATTATGTTTTTTCATAAGTAACTATTGATAATAACAAATATATTATGTTTTTTCATAAGTAACTATTGATAATAACAAAATATTATTATGTAACTATTTCATAAGTAACTATTGATAATAACAAATATTATTATGTTTTTTCATAAGTAACTATTGATAATAACAAATATATTATGTTTTTCATAAGTAACTATTGATAATAACAAATATTATTATGTTTTTCATAAGTAACTATTGATAATAACAAATATTATTATGTTTTTTCATAAGTAACTATTGATAATAACAAATATTATTATGTTTTTTTCATAAGTAACTATTGATAATAACAAATATTATTATGTTTTTTCATAAGTAACTATTGATAATAACAAATATTATTATGTTTTTTCATAAGTAACTATTGATAATAACAAATATTATTATGTTTTTTCATAAGTAACTATTGATAATAACAAATATTATTATGTGTTTTCATAAGTAACTATTGATAATAACAAATATTATTATGTTTTTTCATAAGTAACTATTGATAATAACAAATATTATTATGTGTTTTCATAAGTAACTATTGATAATAACAAATATTATTATGTTTTTTCATAAGTAACTATTGATAATAACAAATATTATTATGTTTTTTCATAAGTAACTATTGATAATAACAAATATTATTATGTGTTTTCATAAGTAACTATTGATAATAACAAATATATTATATTTTTTCATAAGTAACTATTGATAATAACAAATATTATTATGTGTTTTCATAAGTAACTATTGATAATAACAAATATTATTATGTGTTTTCATAAGTAACTATTGATAATAACAAATATATTATGTTTTTTCATAAGTAACTATTGATAATAACAAATATTATTGTGTTTTTTATAAGTAAATATTGATAATAACAAATATATTATGTTTTTTCATAAGTAACTATTGATAATAACAAATATTATTATGTTTTTTCATAAGTAACTATTGATAATAACAAATATTATTATGTTTTTTCATAAGTAACTATTGATAATAACAAATATTATTATGTTTTTTCATAAGTAACTATTGATAATAACAAATATATTATGTGTTTTCATAAGTAACTATTGATAATAACAAATATTATTATGTTTTTCATAAGTAACTATTGATAATAACAAATATTATTATGTTTTTTCATAAGTAACTATTGATAATAACAAATATTATTATGTTTTTCATAAGTAACTATTGATAATAACAAATATATTATGTTTTTTCATAAGTAACTATTGATAATAACAAATATTATTATGTTTTTTCATAAGTAACTATTGATAATAACAAATATATTATGTTTTTCATAAGTAACTATTGATAATAACAAATATTATTATGTTTTTTCATAAGTAACTATTGATAATAACAAATATTATTATGTGTTTTCATAAGTAACTATTGATAATAACTATTGATAATAATATTATGTTTTTTCATAAGTAACTATTGATAATAACAAATATTATTATGTGTTTTTCATAAGTAACTATTGATAATAACAAATATTATTATGTGTTTTCATAAGTAACTATTGATAATAACAAATATATTATGTTTTTCATAAGTAACTATTGATAATAACAAATATTATTATGTTTTTTCATAAGTAACTATTGATAATAACAAATATTATTATGTTTTTCATAAGTAACTATTGATAATAACAAATATTATTATGTTTTTCATAAGTAACTATTGATAATAACAAATATTATTATGTTTTTCATAAGTAACTATTGATAATAACAAATATATATTATGTTTTTCATAAGTAACTATTGATAATAACAAATATTATTATGTTTTTTCATAAGTAACTATTGATAATAACTATTGATAATAACAAATATTATTATGTGTTTTCATAAGTAACTATTGATAATAACAAATATTATTATGTGTTTTCATAAGTAACTATTGATAATAACAAATATTATTATGTTTTTCATAAGTAACTATTGATAATAACAAATATTATTATGTGTTTTCATAAGTAACTATTGATAATAACAAATATATTATGTTTTTTCATAAGTAACTATTGATAATAACAAATATTATTATGTTTTTCATAAGTAACTATTGATAATAACAAATATTATTATGTTTTTTCATAAGTAACTATTGATAATAACAAATATTATTATGTTTTTTCATAAGTAACTATTGATAATAACAAATATTATTATGTGTTTTCATAAGTAACTATTGATAATAACAAATATTATTATGTTTTTTCATAAGTAACTATTGATAATAACAAATAATTATTATTATGTTTTTTCATAAGTAACTATTGATAATAACAAATATTATTATGTTTTTTCATAAGTAACTATTGATAATAACAAATATATTATGTTTTTTCATAAGTAACTATTGATAATAACAAATATTATTATATGTTTTTTCATAAGTAACTATTGATAATAACAAATATTATTATGTTTTTCATAAGTAACTATTGATAATAACAAATATTATTATGTTTTTTCATAAGTAACTATTGATAATAACAAATATATTATGTGTTTTCATAAGTAACTATTGATAATAACAAATATTATTATGTTTTTTCATAAGTAACTATTGATAATAACAAATATTATTATGTTTTTTCATAAGTAACTATTGATAATAACAAATATTATTATGTTTTTTCATAAGTAACTATTGATAATAACAAATATTATTATGTTTTTTCATAAGTAACTATTGATAATAACAAATATTATTATGTTTTTCATAAGTAACTATTGATAATAACAAATATTATTATGTTTTTTCATAAGTAACTATTGATAATAACAAATATTATTATGTGTTTTCATAAGTAACTATTGATAATAACAAATATTATTATGTTTTTTCATAAGTAACTATTGATAATAACAAATATTATTATGTTTTTCATAAGTAACTATTGATAATAACAAATATTATTATGTTTTTTCATAAGTAACTATTGATAATAACAAATATTATTATGTGTTTTTCATAAGTAACTATTGATAATAACAAATATTATTATGTTTTTTCATAAGTAACTATTGATAATAACAAATATTATTATGTTTTTTCATAAGTAACTATTGATAATAACAAATATTATTATGTTTTTTCATAAGTAACTATTGATAATAACAAATATTATTATGTTTTTTCATAAGTAACTATTGATAATAACAAATATTATTATGTTTTTCATAAGTAACTATTGATAATAACAAATATTATTATGTTTTTTCATAAGTAACTATTGATAATAACAAATATTATTATATTTTTTCATAAGTAACTATTGATAATAACAAATATTATTATGTGTTTTCATAAGTAACTATTGATAATAACAAATATATTATGTTTTTTCATAAGTAACTATTGATAATAAGAAATATTATTATGTTTTTTTCATAAGTAACTATTGATAATAACAAATATTATTATGTTTTTTCATAAGTAACTATTGATAATAACAAATATATTATGTTTTTTCATAAGTAACTATTGATAATAACAAATATTATTATGTGTTTTCATAAGTAACTATTGATAATAACAAATATTATTATGTTTTCATAAGTAACTATTGATAATAACAAATATTATTATGTTTTTCATAAGTAACTATTGATAATAACAAATATTATTATGTTTTTTCATAAGTAACTATTGATAATAACAAATATATTATGTTTTTTCATAAGTAACTATTGATAATAACAAATATTATTATGTTTTTCATAAGTAACTATTGATAATAACAAATATTATTATGTTTTTCATAAGTAACTATTGATAATAACAAATATTATTATGTTTTTCATAAGTAACTATTGATAATAACAAATATTATTATGTTTTTTCATAAGTAACTATTGATAATAACAAATATTATTATGTTTTTTCATAAGTAACTATTGATAATAACAAATATTATTATGTGTTTTCATAAGTAACTATTGATAATAACAAATATATTATGTTTTTTTCATAAGCAACTATTGATAATAACAAATATTATTATGTTTTTTCATAAGTAACTATTGATAATAACAAATATTATTGTGTTTTTTATAAGTAACTATTGATAATAACAAATATATTATGTTTTTTCATAAGTAACTATTGATAATAACAAATATTATTATGTTTTTTCATAAGTAACTATTGATAATAACAAATATTATTATGTTTTTTTCATAAGTAACTATTGATAATAACAAATATTATTATGTGTTTTTTCATAAGTAACTATTGATAATAACAAATATTATTATGTTTTTTCATAAGTAACTATTGATAATAACAAATATTATTATGTTTTTTCATAAGTAACTATTGATAATAACAAATATTATTATGTTTTTTCATAAGTAACTATTGATAATAACAAATATTATTATGTTTTTTCATAAGTAACTATTGATAATAACAAATATTATTATGTTTTTCATAAGTAACTATTGATAATAACAAATATTATTATGTGTTTTTCATAAGTAACTATTGATAATAACAAATATTATTATGTTTTTCATAAGTAACTATTGATAATAACAAATATTATTATGTTTTTTCATAAGTAACTATTGATAATAACAAATATTATTATGTGTTTTCATAAGTAACTATTGATAATAACAAATATTATTATGTTTTTTCATAAGTAACTATTGATAATAACAAATATTATTATGTTTTTTCATAAGTAACTATTGATAATAACAAATATTATTATGTGTTTTCATAAGTAACTATTGATAATAACAAATATTATGTTTTATTATGTGTTTTCATAAGTAACTATTGATAATAACAAATATTATTATGTTTTTTCATAAGTAACTATTGATAATAACAAATATTATTATGTTTTTCATAAGTAACTATTGATAATAACAAATATTATTATGTTTTTTCATAAGTAACTATTGATAATAACAAATATTATTATGTTTTTTCATAAGTAACTATTGATAATAACAAATATTATTATGTTTTTTCATAAGTAACTATTGATAATAACAAATATTATTATGTTTTTTCATAAGTAACTATTGATAATAACAAATATTATTATGTTTTTCATAAGTAACTATTGATAATAACAAATATTATTATGTGTTTTCATAAGTAACTATTGATAATAACAAATATTATTATGTTTTTTCATAAGTAACTATTGATAATAACAAATATTATTATGTTTTTTTCATAAGTAACTATTGATAATAACAAATATATGTGTTTTTTATTATGTTTTTTCATAAGTAACTATTGATAATAACAAATATTATTATGTTTTTCATAAGTAACTATTGATAATAACAAATATTATTATGTGTTTTTCATAAGTAACTATTGATAATAACAAATATTATTATGTTTTTTCATAAGTAACTATTGATAATAACAAATATTATTATGTTTTTTCATAAGTAACTATTGATAATAACAAATATTATTATGTGTTTTTCATAAGTAACTATTGATAATAACAAATATTATTATGTTTTTTCATAAGTAACTATTGATAATAACAAATATTATTATGTGTTTTTTCATAAGTAACTATTGATAATAACAAATATATATTATGTTTTTTTCATAAGTAACTATTGATAATAACAAATATTATTATGTTTTTTTCATAAGTAACTATTGATAATAACAAATATATTATGTTTTTTCATAAGTAACTATTGATAATAACAAATATTATTATGTTTTTTCATAAGTAACTATTGATAATAACAAATATTATTATGTTTTTTCATAAGTAACTATTGATAATAACAAATATTATTATGTTTTTTCATAAGTAACTATTGATAATAACAAATATTATTATGTGTTTTTCATAAGTAACTATTGATAATAACAAATATTATTATGTTTTTTCATAAGTAACTATTGATAATAACAAATATTATTATGTAACTATTTTCATAAGTAACTATTGATAATAACAAATATTATTATGTTTTTTCATAAGTAACTATTGATAATAACAAATATTATTATGTTTTTTCATAAGTAACTATTGATAATAACAAATATTATTATGTTTTTTCATAAGTAACTATTGATAATAACAAATATTATTATGTTTTTTCATAAGTAACTATTGATAATAACAAATATTATTATGTGTTTTCATAAGTAACTATTGATAATAACAAATATTATTATGTGTTTTCATAAGTAACTATTGATAATAACAAATATATTATGTTTTTTCATAAGTAACTATTGATAATAACAAATATTATTGTGTTTTTCATAAGTAACTATTGATAATAACAAATATATTATGTTTTCTCATAAGTAACTATTGATAATAACAAATATTATTATGTTTTTTTCATAAGTAACTATTGATAATAACAAATATTATTATGTTTTTTCATAAGTAACTATTGATAATAACAAATATTATTATGTGTTTTCATAAGTAACTATTGATAATAACAAATATTATTATGTTTTTTCATAAGTAACTATTGATAATAACAAATATTATTATGTTTTTTCATAAGTAACTATTGATAATAACAAATATTATTATGTTTTTCATAAGTAACTATTTATTATAAAAAATATTATTATGTTTTTTCATAAGTAACTATTGATAATAACAAATATATTATGTTTTTTCATAAGTAACTATTGATAATAACAAATATTATTATGTTTTTTCATAAGTAACTATTGATAATAACAAATATTATTATGTTTTTTCATAAGTAACTATTGATAATAACAAATATATTATGTTTTTTCATAAGTAACTATTGATAATAACAAATATTATTATGTTTTTTCATAAGTAACTATTGATAATAACAAATATATTATGTTTTTCATAAGTAACTATTGATAATAACAAATATTATTATGTTTTTCATAAGTAACTATTGATAATAACAAATATTATTATGTGTTTTCATAAGTAACTATTGATAATAACAAATATTATTATGTTTTTTCATAAGTAACTATTGATAATAACAAATATTATTATGTTTTTTCATAAGTAACTATTGATAATAACAAATATATTATGTTTTTTCATAAGTAACTATTGATAATAACAAATATTATTATGTTTTTTCATAAGTAACTATTGATAATAACAAATATTATTATGTTTTTTCATAAGTAACTATTGATAATAACAAATATTATTATGTTTTTTCATAAGTAACTATTGATAATAACAAATATTATTATGTTTTTCATAAGTAACTATTGATAATAACAAATATATTATGTGTTTTCATAAGTAACTATTGATAATAACAAATATATTATGTTTTTTCATAAGTAACTATTGATAATAACAAATATTATTATGTTTTTCATAAGTAACTATTGATAATAACAAATATTATTATGTGTTTTCATAAGTAACTATTGATAATAACAAATATTATTATGTGTTTTCATAAGTAACTATTGATAATAACAAATATTATTATGTTTTTTCATAAGTAACTATTGATAATAACAAATATTATTATGTTTTTTTCATAAGTAACTATTGATAATAACAAATATTATTATGTGTTTTTCATAAGTAACTATTGATAATAACAAATATATTATGTTTTTCATAAGTAACTATTAATAATAACAAATATTATTATGTGTTTTCATAAGTAACTATTGATAATAACAAATATTATTATGTGTTTTCATAAGTAACTATTGATAATAACAAATATTATTATGTGTTTTCATAAGTAACTATTGATAATAACAAATATATTTTTTCATAAGTAACTATTGATAATAACAAATATTATTATGTTTTTTCATAAGTAACTATTGATAATAACAAATATATTATGTTTTTTCATAAGTAACTATTGATAATAACAAATATTATTATGTTTTTTCATAAGTAACTATTGATAATAACAAATATTATTATGTTTTTTCATAAGTAACTATTGATAATAACAAATATTATATATGTGTTTTCATAAGTAACTATTGATAATAACAAATATTATTATGTGTTTTCATAAGTAACTATTGATAATAACAAATATTATTATGTTTTTTCATAAGTAACTATTGATAATAACAAATATTATTATGTTTTTTCATAAGTAACTATTGATAATAACAAATATATTATGTTTTTTTCATAAGCAACTATTGATAATAACAAATATTATTATGTTTTTCATAAGTAACTATTGATAATAACAAATATTATTATGTTTTTTCATAAGTAACTATTGATAATAACAAATATTATTATGTTTTTTCATAAGTAACTATTGATAATAACAAATATTATTATGTTTTTTCATAAGTAACTATTGATAATAACAAATATTATTATGTGTTTTCATAAGTAACTATTGATAATAACAAATATATTATGTTTTTTCATAAGTAACTATTGATAATAACAAATATTATTATGTTTTTCATAAGTAACTATTGATAATAACAAATATTATTATGTTTTTTCATAAGTAACTATTGATAATAACAAATATTATTATGTTTTTCATAAGTAACTATTGATAATAACAAATATATATTATGTTTTTTCATAAGTAACTATTGATAATAACAAATATTATTATGTTTTTTCATAAGTAACTATTGATAATAACAAATATTATTATGTTTTTCATAAGTAACTATTGATAATAACAAATATTATTATGTTTTTCATAAGTAACTATTGATAATAACAAATATTATTATGTGTTTTCATAAGTAACTATTGATAATAACAAATATTATTATGTTTTTCATAAGTAACTATTGATAATAACAAAATATTATTATGTTTTCATAAGTAACTATTGATAATAACAAATATATTATGTTTTTTCATAAGTAACTATTGATAATAACAAATATTATTATGTTTTTTCATAAGTAACTATTGATAATAACAAATATTATTATGTTTTTTCATAAGTAACTATTGATAATAACAAATATTATTATGTTTTTTCATAAGTAACTATTGATAATAACAAATATTATTATTGATAATAACAAATATTATTATTTTTCATAAGTAACTATTGATAATAACAAATATTATTATGTTTTTTCATAAGTAACTATTGATAATAACAAATATTATTATGTTTTTTCATAAGTAACTATTGATAATAACAAATATTATTATGTGTTTTCATAAGTAACTATTGATAATAACAAATATTATTATGTTTTTCATAAGTAACTATTGATAATAACAAATATTATTATGTGTTTTCATAAGTAACTATTGATAATAACAAATATTATTATGATAATTTTTTATAAGTAACTATTGATAATAACAAATATTATTATGTTTTTCATAAGTAACTATTGATAATAACAAATATTATTATGTTTTTCATAAGTAACTATTGATAATAACAAATATATTATGTTTTTTCATAAGTAACTATTGATAATAACAAATATTATTATGTTTTTTCATAAGTAACTATTGATAATAACAAATATTATTATGTGTTTTTCATAAGTAACTATTGATAATAACAAATATTATTATGTTTTTTCATAAGTAACTATTGATAATAACAAATATTATTATGTGTTTTTCATAAGTAACTATTGATAATAACAAATATTATTATGTTTTTTTTCATAAGTAACTATTGATAATAACAAATATTATTATGTGTTTTCATAAGTAACTATTGATAATAACAAATATTATTATGTTTTTTATAAGTAACTATTGATAATAACAAATATATTATGTTTTTTCATAAGTAACTATTGATAATAACAAATATTATTATGTTTTTTCATAAGTAACTATTGATAATAACAAATATTATTATGTTTTTCATAAGTAACTATTGATAATAACAAATATTATTATGTTTTTTCATAAGTAACTATTGATAATAACAAATATTATTATGTTTTTTCATAAGTAACTATTGATAATAACAAATATTATTATGTTTTTCATAAGTAACTATTGATAATAACAAATATA
This sequence comes from Tachypleus tridentatus, assembly GCF_004210375.1. Lineage (NCBI taxonomy): Eukaryota > Metazoa > Arthropoda > Merostomata > Xiphosura > Limulidae > Tachypleus > Tachypleus tridentatus. Next base: position 103,024,535 of record NC_134831.1, read on the forward strand.
TTATGTTTTTTCATAAGTAACTATTGATAATAACAAATATTATTATGTTTTTTCATAAGTAACTATTGATAATAACAAATATTATTATGTTTTTCATAAGTAACTATTGATAATAACAAATATTATTATGTGTTTTCATAAGTAACTATTGATAATAACAAATATTATTATGTTTTTTCATAAGTAACTATTGATAATAAGAAATGTTATTGTGTTTTTTTCATAAGCAACTATTGATAATAACAAATATTATTATGTTTTTTCATAAGTAACTATTGATAATAACAAATATATTATGTTTTTCATAAGTAACTATTGATAATAACAAATATTATTATGTTTTTTCATAAGTAACTATTGATAATAACAAATATTATTATGTTTTTTCATAAGTAACTATTGATAATAACAAATATTATTATGTTTTTCATAAGTAACTATTGATAATAACAAATATTATTATGTGTTTTCATAAGTAACTATTGATAATAACAAATATTATTATGTTTTTCATAAGTAACTATTGATAATAACAAATATTATTATGTGTTTTCATAAGTAACTATTGATAATAACAAATATTATTATGTTTTTTCATAAGTAACTATTGATAATAACAAATATTATTATGTGTTTTCATAAGTAACTATTGATAATAACAAATATATTATGTTTTTTCATAAGTAACTATTGATAATAACAAATATTATTATGTTTTTTCATAAGTAACTATTGATAATAACAAATATTATTATGTTTTTTCATAAGTAACTATTGATAATAACAAATATTATTATGTTTTTCATAAGTAACTATTGATAATAACAAATATTATTATGTGTTTTCATAAGTAACTATTGATAATAACAAATATATATTATGTTTTTTCATAAGTAACTATTGATAATAACAAATATTATTATGTTTTTCATAAGTAACTATTGATAATAACAAATATTATTATGTTTTTTCATAAGTAACTATTGATAATAACAAATATATTATGTTTTTTCATAAGTAACTATTGATAATAACAAATATTATTATGTTTTTTCATAAGTAACTATTGATAATAACAAATATTATTATGTTTTTTCATAAGTAACTATTGATAATAACAAATATTATTATGTGTTTTCATAAGTAACTATTGATAATAACAAATATTATTATGTGTTTTCATAAGTAACTATTGATAATAACAAATATATTATGTTTTTCATAAGTAACTATTGATAATAACAAATATTATTATGTTTTTTCATAAGTAACTATTGATAATAACAAATATTATTATGTGTTTTCATAAGTAACTATTGATAATAACAAATATTATTATGTGTTTTCATAAGTAACTATTGATAATAACAAATATTATTATGTTTTTCATAAGTAACTATTGATAATAACAAATATTATTATGTTTTTTCATAAGTAACTATTGATAATAACAAATATTATTATGTGTTTTCATAAGTAACTATTGATAATAACAAATATATTATGTTTTTTCATAAGTAACTATTGATAATAACAAATATTATTATGTTTTTCATAAGTAACTATTGATAATAACAAATATTATTATGTTTTTTCATAAGTAACTATTGATAATAACAAATATTATTATGTTTTTCATAAGTAACTATTGATAATAACAAATATTATTATGTTTTTCATAAGTAACTATTGATAATAACAAATATTATTATGTGTTTTCATAAGTAACTATTGATAATAACAAATATTATTATGTTTTTTCATAAGTAACTATTGATAATAACAAATATTATTATGTTTTTTCATAAGTAACTATTGATAATAACAAATATATTATGTTTTTTCATAAGTAACTATTGATAATAACAAATATTATTATGTGTTTTCATAAGTAACTATTGATAATAACAAATATTATTATGTTTTTTCATAAGTAACTATTGATAATATCAAGTATTATTATGTGTTTTTCATAAGTAACTATTGATAATAACAAATATTATTATGTTTTTCATAAGTAACTATTGATAATAACAAATATTATTATGTTTTTTCATAAGTAACTATTGATAATAACAAATATTATTATGTGTTTTCATAAGTAACTATTGATAATAACAAATATTATTATGTTTTTTCATAAGTAACTATTGATAATAACAAATATTATTATGTTTTTCATAAGTAACTATTGATAATAACAAATATATTATATTTTTTTTCATAAGTAACTATTGATAATAACAAATATTATTATGTGTTTTCATAAGTAACTATTGATAATAACAAATATATTATGTTTTTTCATAAGTAACTATTGATAATAACAAATATTATTATGTTTTTTCATAAGTAACTATTGATAATAACAAATATATTATGTTTTTCATAAGTAACTATTGATAATAACAAATATTATTATGTTTTTTCATAAGTAACTATTGATAATAACAAATATTATTATGTTTTTTCATAAGTAACTATTGATAATAACAAATATTATTATGTTTTTTCATAAGTAACTATTGATAATAACAAATATTATTATGTTTTTCATAAGTAACTATTGATAATAACAAATATTATTATGTTTTTTCATAAGTAACTATTGATAATAACAAATATTATTATGTTTTTTCATAAGTAACTATTGATAATAACAAATATTATTATGTTTTTCATAAGTAACTATTGATAATAACAAATATTATTATGTTTTTCATAAGTAACTATTGATAATAACAAATATTATTATGTTTTTTCATAAGTAACTATTGATAATAACAAATATATTATGTTTTTTCATAAGTAACTGTTGATAATAACAAATATTATTATGTTTTTTCATAAGTAACTATTGATAATAACAAATATTATTATGTGTTTTCATAAGTAACTATTGATAATAACAAATATTATTATGTTTTTCATAAGTAACTATTGATAATAACAAATATTATTATGTTTTTCATAAGTAACTATTGATAATAACAAATATTATTATGTTTTTTCATAAGTAACTATTGATAATAACAAATATTATTATGTTTTCATAAGTAACTATTGATAATAACAAATATTATTATGTTTTTTCATAAGTAACTATTGATAATAACAAATATTATTATGTTTTTTCATAAGTAACTATTGATAATAACAAATATTATTATGTTTTTCATAAGTAACTATTGATAATAACAAATATTATTATGTTTTTTCATAAGTAACTATTGATAATAACAAATATTATTATGTTTTTTCATAAGTAACTATTGATAATAACAAATATTATTATGTGTTTTTCATAAGTAACTATTGATAATAACAAATATATTATTGTGTTTTTCATAAGTAACTATTGATAATAACAAATATATTATGTTTTTCATAAGTAACTATTGATAATAACAAATATTATTATGTTTTTTCATAAGTAACTATTGATAATAACAAATATTATTATGTTTTTTCATAAGTAACTATTGATAATAACAAATATTATTATGTTTTTTCATAAGTAACTATTGATAATAACAAATATTATTATGTTTTTTCATAAGTAACTATTGATAATAACAAATATATTATGTTTTTTCATAAGTAACTATTGATAATAACAAATATTATTATGTTTTTTCATAAGTAACTATTGATAATAACAAATATTATTATGTGTTTTCATAAGTAACTATTGATAATAACAAATATTATTATGTTTTTCATAAGTAACTATTGATAATAACAAATATTATTATGTAACTATTTTCATAAGTAACTATTGATAATAACAAATATTATTATGTTTTTTCATAAGTAACTATTGATAATAACAAATATTATTATGTGTTTTCATAAGTAACTATTGATAATAACAAATATTATTATGTGTTTTCATAAGTAACTATTGATAATAACAAATATTATTATGTTTTTCATAAGTAACTATTGATAATAACAAATATTATTATGTTTTTCATAAGTAACTATTGATAATAACAAATATTATTATGTGTTTTCATAAGTAACTATTGATAATAACAAATATATTATGTTTTTTCATAAGTAACTATTGATAATAACAAATATTATTATGTTTTTTTCATAAGTAACTATTGATAATAACAAATATTATTATGTTTTTCATAAGTAACTATTGATAATAACAAATATATTATGTTTTTCATAAGTAACTATTGATAATAACAAATATTATTATGTGTTTTTCATAAGTAACTATTGATAATAACAAATATTATTATGTTTTTTCATAAGTAACTATTGATAATAACAAATATTATTATGTTTTTTCATAAGTAACTATTGATAATAACAAATATTATTATGTGTTTTCATAAGTAACTATTGATAATAACAAATATTATTATGTTTTTCATAAGTAACTATTGATAATAACAAATATATTATGTTTTTCATAAGTAACTATTGATAATAACAAATATTATTATGTTTTTTCATAAGTAACTATTGATAATAACAAATATTATTATGTGTTTTTTCATAAGTAACTATTGATAATAACAAATATTATTATGTTTTTTCATAAGTAACTATTGATAATAACAAATATTATTATGTTTTTTCATAAGTAACTATTGATAATAACAAATATTATTATGTGTTTTTCATAAGTAACTATTGATAATAACAAATATTATTATGTGTTTTCATAAGTAACTATTGATAATAACAAATATTATTATGTTTTTTCATAAGTAACTATTGATAATAACAAATATTATTATGTTTTTTCATAAGTAACTATTGATAATAACAAATATTATTATGTGTTTTCATAAGTAACTATTGATAATAACAAATATATTATGTGTTTTCATAAGTAACTATTGATAATAACAAATATTATTATGTTTTTCATAAGTAACTATTGATAATAACAAATATTATTATGTTTTTTCATAAGTAACTATTGATAATAACAAATATTATTATGTTTTTCATAAGTAACTATTGATAATAACAAATATTATTATGTGTTTTCATAAGTAACTATTGATAATAACAAATATTATTATGTTTTTTCATATGTAACTATTGATAATAAGAAATATTATTATGTGTTTTCATAAGTAACTATTGATAATAACAAATATTATTATGTTTTTCATAAGTAACTATTGATAATAACAAATATATTATGTGTTTTCATAAGTAACTATTGATAATAACAAATATTATTATGTTTTTCATAAGTAACTATTGATAATAACAAATATTATTATGTTTTCATAAGTAACTATTGATAATAACAAATATTATTATGTTTTTCATAAGTAACTATTGATAATAACAAATAAATATTATGTTTTTCATAAGTAACTATTGATAATAACAAATATTATTATGTTTTTTCATAAGTAACTATTGATAATAACAAATATTATTATGTTTTTTCATAAGTAACTATTGATAATAACAAATATTATTATGTTTTTTCATAAGTAACTATTGATAATAACAAATATATTATGTTTTTCATAAGTAACTATTGATAATAACAAATATTATTATGTTTTTTCATAAGTAACTATTGATAATAACAAATATTATTATGTTTTTTCATAAGTAACTATTGATAATAACAAATATTATTATGTTTTTTCATAAGTAACTATTGATAATAACAAATATTATTATGTGTTTTCATAAGTAACTATTGATAATAACAAATATATTATGTGTTTTTCATAAGTAACTATTGATAATAACAAATATTATTATGTGTTTTCATAAGTAACTATTGATAATAACAAATATTATTATGTGTTTTCATAAGTAACTATTGATAATAACAAATATTATTATGTTTTTCATAAGTAACTATTGATAATAACAAATATTATTATGTTTTTCATAAGTAACTATTGATAATAACAAATATTATTATGTTTTTTCATAAGTAACTATTGATAATAACAAATATTATTATGTTTTTCATAAGTAACTATTGATAATAACAAATATTATTGTGTTTTTTATAAGTAACTATTGATAATAACAAATATATTATGTTTTTTCATAAGTAACTATTGATAATAACAAATATTATTATGTTTTTTCATAAGTAACTATTGATAATAACAAATATTATTATGTTTTTTCATAAGTAACTATTGATAATAACAAATATTATTATGTTTTTTCATAAGTAACTATTGATAATAACAAATATTATTATGTGTTTTCATGAGTAACTATTGATAATAACAAATATTATTATGTTTTTTCATAAGTAACTATTGATAATAACAAATATTATTATGTTTTTTCATAAGTAACTATTGATAATAACAAATATTATTATGTTTTTTCATAAGTAACTATTGATAATAACAAATATTATTATGTGTTTTCATAAGTAACTATTGATAATAACAAATATTATTATGTGTTTTTCATAAGTAACTATTGATAATAACAAATATTATTATGTTTTTTCATAAGTAACTATTGATAATAACAAATATTATTATGTTTTTCATAAGTAACTATTGATAATAACAAATATTATTATGTTTTTTCATAAGTAACTATTGATAATAACAAATATTATTATGTGTTTTCATAAGTAACTATTGATAATAACAAATATTATTATGTTTTTTTCATAAGTAACTATTGATAATAACAAATATTATTATGTTTTTTCATAAGTAACTATTGATAATAACAAATATTATTATGTTTTTTCATAAGTAACTATTGATAATAACAAATATTATTATGTTTTTCATAAGTAACTATTGATAATAACAAATATTATTATGTGTTTTCATAAGTAACTATTGATAATAACAAATATATTATGTTTTTCATAAGTAACTATTGATAATAACAAATATTATTATGTTTTTTCATAAGTAACTATTGATAATAACAAATATATTATGTTTTTCATAAGTAACTATTGATAATAACAAATATTATTATGTTTTTTCATAAGTAACTATTGATAATAACAAATATTATTATGTTTTTCATAAGTAACTATTGATAATAACAATTATTATGTTTTTCATAAGTAACTATTGATAATAACAAATATTATTATGTTTTTTTCATAAGTAACTATTGATAATAACAAATATTATTATGTTTTTTCATAAGTAACTATTGATAATAACAAATATATTATGTGTTTTTCATAAGTAACTATTGATAATAACAAATATTATTATGTTTTTTCATAAGTAACTATTGATAATAACTATTGATAATAACAAATATATTATGTTTTTTCATAAGTAACTATTGATAATAACAAATATTATTATGTTTTTCATAAGTAACTATTGATAATAACAAATATATTATGTTTTTTCATAAGTAACTATTGATAATAACAAATATTATTATGTGTTTTTCATAAGTAACTATTGATAATAACAAATATATTATGTTTTTCATAAGTAACTATTGATAATAACAAATATTATTATGTTTTTCATAAGTAACTATTGATAATAACAAATATTATTATGTTTTTTCATAAGTAACTATTGATAATAACAAATATTATTATGTTTTTTCATAAGTAACTATTGATAATAACAAATATTATTATGTTTTTTCATAAGTAACTATTGATAATAACAAATATTATTATGTTTTTTCATAAGTAACTATTGATAATAACAAATATTATTATGTTTTTCATAAGTAACTATTGATAATAACAAATATTATTATGTTTTTTCATAAGTAACTATTGATAATAACAAATATTATTATGTGTTTTTCATAAGTAACTATTGATAATAACAAATATATTATGTTTTTCATAAGTAACTATTGATAATAACAAATATTATTATGTTTTTCATAAGTAACTATTGATAATAACAAATATTATTATGTTTTTTCATAAGTAACTATTGATAATAACAAATATTATTATGTTTTTCATAAGTAACTATTGATAATAACAAATATTATTGTGTTTTTTCATAAGTAACTATTGATAATAACAAATATTATTATGTTTTTTCATAAGTAACTATTGATAATAACAAATATATTATGTGTTTTTCATAAGTAACTATTGATAATAACAAATATTATTATGTTTTTCATAAGTTTTCATAAGTAACTATTGATAATAACAAATATTATTATGTGTTTTTCATAAGTAACTATTGATAATAACAAATATTATTATGTGTTTTCATAAGTAACTATTGATAATAACAAATATTATTATGTTTTTTCATAAGTAACTATTGATAATAACAAATATTATTATGTGTTTTCATAAGTAACTATTGATAATAACAAATATTATTATGTTTTTCATAAGTAACTATTGATAATAACAAATATTATTATGTTTTTTCATAAGTAACTATTGATAATAACAAATATTATTATGTGTTTTCATAAGTAACTATTGATAATAACAAATATATTATGTGTTTTCATAAGTAACTATTGATAATAACAAATATTATTATGTTTTTCATAAGTAACTATTGATAATAACAAATATTATTATGTTTTTTCATAAGTAACTATTGATAATAACAAATATTATTATGTTTTTTCATAAGTAACTATTGATAATAACAAATATTATTATGTTTTTTCATAAGTAACTATTGATAATAACAAATATTATTATGTTTTTCATAAGTAACTATTGATAATAACAAATATTATTATGTTTTTTCATAAGTAACTATTGATAATAACAAATATATTATGTTTTTTCATAAGTAACTATTGATAATAACAAATATTATTATGTTTTTTCATAAGTAACTATTGATAATAACAAATATTATTATGTTTTTTCATAAGTAACTATTGATAATAACAAATATATTATGTTTTTTCATAAGTAACTATTGATAATAACAAATATTATTATGTTTTTTCATAAGTAACTATTGATAATAACAAATATATTATGTTTTTCATAAGTAACTATTGATAATAACAAATATTATTATGTTTTTTCATAAGTAACTATTGATAATAACAAATATTATTATGTTTTTTCATAAGTAACTATTGATAATAACAAATATTATTATGTTTTTTCATAAGTAACTATTGATAATAACAAATATTATTATGTGTTTTTAATAAGTAACTATTGATAATAACAAATATTATTATGTTTTTTCATAAGTAACTATTGATAATAACAAATATTATTATGTGTTTTCATAAGTAACTATTGATAATAACAAATATATTATGTTTTTTCATAAGTAACTATTGATAATAACAAATATTATTATGTTTTTCATAAGTAACTATTGATAATAACAAATATTATTATGTTTTTCATAAGTAACTATTGATAATAACAAATATTATTATGTTTTTTCATAAGTAACTATTGATAATAACAAATATTATTGTGTTTTTTTATAAGTAACTATTGATAATAACAAATATATTATGTTTTTCATAAGTAACTATTGATAATAACAAATATTATTATGTGTTTTCATAAGTAACTATTGATAATAACAAATATTATTATGTTTTTTCATAAGTAACTATTGATAATAACAAATATTATTATGTTTTTTCATAAGTAACTATTGATAATAACAAATATTATTATGTTTTTTCATAAGTAACTATTGATAATAATATATTAAATAAGTAACTATTGTTTTTTCATAAGTAACTATTGATAATAACAAATATTATTATGTTTTTTCATAAGTAACTATTGATAATAACAAATATTATTATGTTTTTTCATAAGTAACTATTGATAATAACAAATATTATTATGTTTTTTCATAAGTAACTATTGATAATAACAAATATTATTATGTTTTTCATAAGTAACTATTGATAATAACAAATATTATTATGTGTTTTCATAAGTAACTATTGATAATAACAAATATATTATGTGTTTTCCTAAGTAACTAGTGATAATAACAAATATTACTATGTTTTTTCATAAGTAACTATTGATAATAACAAATATTATTATGTTTTTCATAAGTAACTATTGATAATAACAAATATTATTATGTTTTTCATAAGTAACTATTGATAATAACAAATATTATTATGTGTTTTTCATAAGTAACTATTGATAATAACAAATATTATTATGTGTTTTCATAAGTAACTATTGATAATAACAAATATTATTATGTTTTTCATAAGTAACTATTGATAATAACAAATATTATTATGTTTTTCATAAGTAACTATTGATAATAACAAATATTATTATGTTTTTCATAAGTAACTATTGATAATAACAAATATATTATGTTTTTCATAAGTAACTATTGATAATAACAAATATTATTATGTGTTTTCATAAGTAACTATTGATAATAACAAATATATTATGTTTTTTCATAAGTAACTATTGATAATAACAAATATTATTATGTGTTTTCATAAGTAACTATTGATAATAACAAATATATTATGTTTTTTTCATAAGCAACTATTGATAATAACAAATATTATTATGTTTTTTCATAAGTAACTATTGATAATAACAAATATATTATGTTTTTTCATAAGTAACTATTGATAATAACAAATATTATTATGTTTTTTCATAAGTAACTATTGATAATAACAAATATTATTATGTGTTTTCCTGAGTAACTAGTGATAATAACAAATATTATTATGTTTTTTCATAAGTAACTATTGATAATAACAAATATTATTATGTGTTTTCAGTTACTAACTATTGATAATAACAAATATATTATGTTTTTTCATAAGTAACTATTGATAATAACAAATATTATTGTGTTTTTTTATAAGTAACTATTGATAATAACAAATATTATTATGTGTTTTCCTGAGTAACTATTGATAATAACAAATATATTATGTTTTTTGATAAGCAACTATTGATAATAACAAATATTATTATGTTTTTTCATAAGTAACTATTGATAATAACAAATATTATTATGTTTTTTCATAAGTAACTATTGATAATAACAAATATTATTATGTTTTTTCATAAGTAACTATTGATAATAACAAATATTATTATGTTTTTCATAAGTAACTATTGATAATAACAAATATTATTATGTGTTTTCATAAGTAACTATTGATAATAACAAATATATTATGTTTTTTCATAAGTAACTATTGATAATAACAAATATTATTGTGTTTTTTTATAAGTAACTATTGATAATAACAAATATATTATGTTTTTTCATAAGTAACTGTTGATAATAACAAATATTATTATGTTTTTTCATAAGTAACTATTGATAATAACAAATATTATTATGTGTTTTCATAAGTAACTATTGATAATAACAAATATTATTATGTTTTTTCATAAGTAACTATTGATAATAACAAATATTATTATGTGTTTTCACTTACTAACTATTGATAATAAGAAATATATTATGTGTTTTCATAAGTAACTATTGATAATAACAAATATATTATGTGTTTTCATAAGTAACTATTGATAATAACAAATATTATTATGTGTTTTCATAAGTAACTATTGATAATAACAAATATTATTATGTGTTTTCATAAGTAACTATTGATAATAACAAATATATTATGTGTTTTCCTAAGTAACTAGTGATAATAACAAATATTACTATGTTTTTTCATAAGTAACTATTGATAATAACAAGTATTATTATGTGTTTTCATAAGTAACTATTGATAATAACAAATATATTATGTTTTTTCATAAGTAACTATTGAAAATAACAAATATATTGTTTTTTGATAAGTAACTATTAACAATAACAAATATTATTATGTTTTTTCATAAGTAACTATTGATAATAACAAATATTATTATGTGTTTTCATAAGTAACTATTGATAATAACAAATATATTATGTTTTTTCATAAGTAACTATTGATAATAACAAATATTATTATGTGTTTTCAGTTACTAACTATTGATAATAACAAATATATTATGTTTTTTCATAAGTAACTATTGATAATAACAAATATTATTGTGTTTTTTTATAAGTAACTATTGATAATAACAAATATTATTATGTGTTTTTCATAAGTAACTATTGATAATAACAAATATATTATGTTTTTTTCATAAGCAACTATTGATAATAACAAATATTATTATGTTTTTTCATAAGTAACTATTGATAATAACAAATATTATTGTGTTTTTTATAAGTAACTATTGATAATAACAAATATATTATGTTTTTCATAAGTAACTGTTGATAATAACAAATATTATTATGTTTTTTCATAAGTAACTATTGATAATAACAAATATTATTATGTGTTTTCCTGAGTAACTATTGATAATAACAAATATTATTATGTTTTTTCATAAGTAACTATTGATAATAACAAATATTATTATGTGTTTTCACTTACTAACTATTGATAATAACAAATATATTATGTGTTTTTCATAAGTAACTATTGATAATAACAAATATATTATGTGTTTTACTAAGTAACTAGTTATAATAACAAATATTACTATGTTTTTTCATAAGTAACTATTGATAATAACAAGTATTATTATGTGTTTTCATAAGTAACTAGTGATAATAACAAATATTATTATGTGTTTTCATAAGTAACTATTGATAATAACAAATATATTATGTGTTTTCCTAAGTAACTAGTGATAATAACAAATATTATTATGTTTTTTCATAAGTAACTATTGATAATAACAAATATTATTATGTGTTTTCATAAGTAACTATTGATAATAACAAATATATTATGTTTTTTCATAAGTAACTATTGATAATAACAAATATTATTATGTTTTTTCATAAGTAACTATTGATAATAACAAATATTATTATGTTTTTTCATAAGTAACTATTGATAATAACAAATATTATTATGTTTTTCATAAGTAACTATTGATAATAACAAATATTATTATGTGTTTTCATAAGTAACTATTGATAATAACAAATATTATTATGTTTTTTCATAAGTAACTATTGATAATAACAAATATTATTATGTTTTTTCATAAGTAACTATTGATAATAACAAATATTATTATGTTTTTTCATAAGTAACTATTGATAATAACAAATATATTATGTTTTTTTCATAAGTAACTATTGATAATAAGAAATATTATTATGTGTTTTCATAAGTAACTATTGATAATAACAAATATTATTATGTGTTTTCATAAGTAACTATTGATAATAACAAATATTATTATGTGTTTTCATAAGTAACTATTGATAATAACAAGTATTATTATGTGTTTTCATAAGTAACTATTGATAATTACAAATATTATTATGAAAAAGTGCAATAAAGATTTCTTAAATGATTTGTAAGTGTTTGAATAAAACACTATGCTATATAATACGGACAAGTAAATGAAAAACTTTACAACAAAGGAAGTAAACGTATGAAAGGCTGATATCAATCCTTCATAAACAAGATGGTAGCTGTGGTATTTGTATCATGTTTTTACAGAATAGTACAGACACACAGTGTAGTAGAATGTTAACAGATAAAAATAGAATAAATTAAATTCATCTGTGATACCATAGTTATATTATTATATGTTGATTCTTGCCTGTGTAATTATGTAGGAATGACTCACGTAGTATCCCTACTACTTTTGTTGTATTGTTTTTGAGGAACTGATGTTAACCATCTCCACGTTGACTTCGTTTGTGAAAATATTTTCTTCACTTATTTTCTTGCTTTTTAATGTAGAGTTTCAAAAAATATAGGAAGATTATAGGAACTCTGTAATTCCTGTTTCAATATGTTTTTAAGATTTTAAAGGAACATCAAATGTCTTTAAGAAAGCTAACTTTAAAGGGTAATGATAAAACGTTTACATTAGAATTATGTGAAAATTACTACTAGTTATTAATAATGCTTATAAAAGCGCACCCTACGATTGAAACTATGTCATCTTGGTAAAACTGTTTGACATCATTGTGTTGGGTTATTTTTTGTAATCATGTTATAAGAAAGAAGCAGAAGAATCTAAAAGAAACTCAGACTTTTCTCTGTAATATTTACAGACATTACCAGAACTTATAACTCAGTCATTACAGAGATATTGTTATAAGAGAAAATATTATATAGCATTGTAAAGTTACGATGACCTGTTGAGGACATATTTAAAATACCATTTTGATGAAGAATTCGAGCCATCCCAACGGCATGGCCAGGTGGATTAAGGCGTTTGGCTCGTAATCTGAGGGTCGTGAGTTCGAATCCCCGTCGCACCAAACATGCTTGCCCTTTCAGCCATGTGGGCGTTATAAAGTGACGGTCAATCCCACTATTCGTTGGTAAAAGAGTAGCCCAAGAGTTGGCGGTGGGTGATGATGACTAGCTGCCTTCCCTCTAGCCTTACACTGCTAAATTAGGGACGGCTAGCACAGATAGCCATTGCGTAGCTTTGCGCAAAATTAAAAACAAACCAAGTCATCCCTACCAAGGCAATAGTACCGCTTGTTTAAAAGGACCTTTAAAACGCTGCCAGAAATTAAACTTGCAAGTTTCAAATGTATTTTCTATCTTTAACTGTGAAGTTTCGCGTTGTTAGATTCAAATTATTCCACTAGACTCCTAGTCATTTAGTTTGATGACTTGGGCTACTTTTCCCTCACCAGCTTGACAGGATGTAGGTACATTAGGCTTCTTGACTGAAATACATTATATTGACCGTCACATTATAACGCCACCACGGCTGAAAAGGCGAGCATGTTTGGTGTGACGGGGATTCGAACCCGCAACCCTCGGATTACGAGTCGAGTTCCTTAACCACCTGGCCATGCCGGGCCTGTATAAAGAGCAGTCTAAGAGTTGGCGGTGATTAGTTCTAGTTGGCTGGTTTCTCTGTAGTTTATCACTATTAAATTAAGGCCAGCTACCTGAGAGGACATTATTGCTACCATGTAAATTTGCCCGAGAATCACGGATGATACACCAGCATTTAAGATGGCCAACACTCGTAAGCGGCCTCGATACTCAAAAAATATATTCTATACATATTCCAGCATATATAATAAATGTTGCTATGGAAACTGAATCTAACAGTTTTTGTATCTTATATATATATGTATCTTATTTGGATGAAAAATTGGCTACACGCCACTTCAGTTTGAGTGTGTGTGTGTCTTTCTTATAGGAAAGCCATAACGGAATATCTACTGTATCCACTATGAGGAATCGAACCCCCGATTTTAGCGTTCTCCCAGCAGGGGACTCACTTCAGGTAATTAGCATATATATATCATGTATTTTTTACCAAGTATATGAATTATATTATGACTATTTAAATACTTCTCTCTTCTCACTTGAATGTTATTTCATGGAAAAAATGCGTATCTCCCATAAACCTGTTTACATTGATATTAATCATTTTATCTACTCATGCCTTGTTAATTTTAATTTCATTGTTACATATTAACGTGTTTTCTAAGGTTTTATAAAAATCATGTTTCATCACTAGATAACACCTTAAAATTGTCATTTGACTATAGAAATTCACAGGGATTATAATTTTACTATTGTTTTGTCTGTTATTTTTAGTCATGTAGAGATATAACAGTTCTCACTTCGATGAAAATTTTCTCAATAATTTTCAGATTCCTAATAGAATAAAACATTGTTTATAATCAGAGCTAGGCTAACCGCCAGTGTACCAATCTCAACTGATCTTACATGTAAGAATAATAGCAATAAGGACTAGAGGAATGAAACCGAATTTCTGAATATTACCGAACTGGAGAAAGAGAAGCGAAGAATATGAGAGCAAAGTGAAAAACAGTCTTTATTTATTTCCACATATAAATCAAAATAAATGAGTGTACTACATTTAAGACAGCGCTAGTTTTTGAGTATTGAATGCAGTCAATGTCAAAAATAGATCCAATTACAGATGAATAAACTGTGGAGAGAATGTAAATGAGACTGAAAGAATTGGTAAGTACTTAGAGAAAACAATACATTCATCTCTCACAGAGTACATGCTCTGTCCACGTCACGTTAGGCCGTTCCCTAAGCACCAAATAGAGAGTATATAGTTTTAAGACGTCGTCAATCTTCTACATAATTGATCTTACCATAAATACTGCATACGATACCAAATTACACTGTTCTACACTGACATATTCCAAGGGAGAAACTTAAATTACACCAAAAGGAGAATGATTTATGACATCATGTAACCAGTACATTTACCAGTTAGTTGCATACCGTAATCATCTTCTCTGTTCTGAAGCCTATATGCACAAGTAAGAAAGAAATAAAGTATTTGTTATGTGAAATATACTACCCAAACATATATCATTTCTTCGTCAGTGTTTACTATTGATCGCCATTATCTTTTTGATATTTAATTTTTCTTTTGTGACGAGGCTTAACTATTCTCATTCTTTTTCAGTTGTTATATGTCATGAAAATAATGAATTTATTAATAGTCCAGCTTTTTATCATATCAGTCTGATTCTAGAATATACCATTGCTACTGCCTATTTTTGAACCTATTAAAGTCAGAGTTTTTTTTAATAAAGAGTAGTGCTACTACTGCCGTCTATTTGGTATTGGTATTACGTTAGTAACGTTGGAAATTTTGATAAAAGTAGCTACTATTTTTGCCAACTGTTCCATGCATAAGTTATTTCTTAAAGGTTGTCTTACAAATAGCAGGCCAACCCATAAGTAATGTCGAAAATTTTAATACAGAAAGTGCATCATCATTTCTGTCGTTGTAGAAGCTTTAATGACTAAAATATGTAATAGGACGTGTGTAAAATGTTCAGACAAATAAAATAAACTAACCCAACTCCACTTTTCAGATCTATAATCAAATAAACCCTCATGAAGATGGATGTGTCTGAGGAGTACATTAGACATATAATACTTTATGAGTTTTAAAAAGGCAATAGTGCAGCAGAAACTACACGAAATATTCAAGGTGTTTATGGTGCGGAGTCTCTTAATAAAAGAAAATGTCGAAGGTGGTTTCACAAGTTCATTGATGCGCCACATTCAGGTCGTCCTGTTGAGTTTAATGATGACTTGCTGCAGACTGCACTTGATGAAGATTGTGCTGTAACAGTTAAAGAAATGACAAAGAGGCTTAATTCAACCCATTAAACAGTTCACCGTTACTTGCAACAGCTTGGAAAGATGTCAACACTTGGTAAATGGGTCCCCTAATGCTTTGACAGAAGCCAACTTCAGAACAAGAATGGACATTTGCACTTTTCTGCACCCTCGTGAACGTAACTCACCTTTTTTGGACAGGTTAGTGATTGGAGATGAAAAATGAGTGTTTTATAAAAAAATTTAAGCGCCGCAGACAATGGCTCAGTGCAGGTAACCTGACTAAATCACAGCCTCAAATATACCTCCACCCCAGGAAAGCCTTGTTAAGCGTTTGATGGATATTGTTGGTATGATCCATTTTGAGTTGCTGCCACTCAATGTAACGATTACATCAGACTTCTATTGTCAACAGTTAGAGCGCTTGAACGTTGCACTGAAAGAAAAGAGGCCTGCTTTGATCAATCGTAAAGGCGTTGTGTTACACCAGGATAATGCACTGCCCCGTAAAGCAAGGATCACATTTTCAAAGATTGAAGAGCTAGACTGGGAAAAACTTCCACATTCTCCTTATTCTTCAGACCTTACCCCATCTGATTATCATCTATTCCGAAGTTTACAGAACTATCTTTATGGAAAAGAGCTTGGACCATATGAAAATGTCAGAACTACCCTTTTTACATTATTTTCCTCCAAACCCCAAATATTTTATAGAAGTGGCATTCAGAAGCTTGTGAATCGTTGGCAGGAAGTAATTAATAATAATGGAACATACATTATTGATTAAACAACATTAAAAGCGTTTGAAATCCTTTCTCTTTTTCTGAATCTAAAATCGGACATTACTTAAGAGATGACCTGACAGATTGGGAATTACTTTGATAAATTTTTATGCTGCTGTCATTTGTTAGAATAATAATATACTTCAATAAATTTATTATTTTATGCACAAGGTTTAATTAATTTAGTACTTAGCATAAGTACGTCCATTTACGAAATAAAATAATAGAACTGGCCTCACACTTTAATCCGTAAAAGCTCCGACAGAACTGTGTTATTCATAGATAAAAACTGCATTCTACATATAAGCCTAAAATAAAGAAGTAGGAATATTTGAAAGGAAACATTCACAAAAGTAATTAAGTAGAAACTTAATAAATGAAACGAAAACAACTTTTTAAGAGCGTGAACCTACTTTATACCAAATCCTAAGAATACAATAGATTTCAAGGCAGAGAAAGGGAAAAGAAACCGCAACAAATATATTTCAGAGGACAGACAGTTAACTCAGTAAGCAAAAATACATGAGGCTGATCTTACCTGCTTATGAAAAGTTTTCTTTTTCACCTATTTCTTTTTTTATTACATTTCTTAAATTTTTATTTCAATTTCAGATCTCAAAAATTGAAAAGGAAAATTAAGAAAATGAAATGAAGAGAAACTAAATGGGTTAAAAAATACTTTTTAGAAGTAAATTAAGATCAACTATTTAGATTTTAAATTAAGATATTCTACTCCAGTGTCTGAAAATATATGTACTTAACATAGTATTAGCTTGGGACTTCTTAGCGGGAGAGTTATATCAGATAATAATAAATTGTAACCTTATAATACGTAGAACAATCAGTTTTTAAGTAAATACATTTATTCATAATAAAAACTTTATAAGTAATGCCTGGATAAATAAAATTTATTCTTCAACACTGTATATATAATTTCATGTATTGTACGCATCAAAACTCTATAATAACAGCTCCTTTTAACTTTATATATAAATAGAAAATATTTCTAGACCCAAAGTACCCAACCACATACATTGTAACTTTTTCTTTTGACTATAGTCTGTAAAACCAAAATAAAGGATCAAATCACTTTACTTCGTGGGAGCTATCACAAGGTAGTTTTGTGAAAAGTTTCATCCAGATTGGTCGAAGTATAGAGAAACTGCAAGCCAAATAGCCAACACTTGCAAAATAATTTGACCTTTAATCTCTGTAAAATCCAAAGAAAGATACGAATTCCAACGCTGTTTGTTTCAGATTGGTGGAAATATAAAGGAACGTCAGGTCAAAACATTTGATTTTTCGAATGCCTGACCTCTTACCACCTGAAATTATAATGGAACTTAAATCAAGGCATGTGCTTTCCAAGTTCCAGAAGTGACATACACTTGCAACAGTAGGAAAATGAGAAGAAGAAAAAACATGTATAGGAAATACATCATGTTTTTGTGTTTTGTTTTCTAGGCAAGACATAATTACAATAATCGAATAACAGTAGTCATTATGTTATCTTTGCAGCAAAGACAAGCTGAGTTCCTGCTGTATTGACTGCTAATGTGAATACTTCCTTACAAATCCAAGACAAGAGTGATTCTTTTGCATTTCAAAAGAAGATAGGGCGACAATAATTAGTAAACATCACTTTAAATCTTTATAGTTTCGCTTAAATCTCATTAAGCTTATTTGCTTATTAGAGACTAGCACATTAAAATTTATGGGACTGTGTTCCTTCAGATATGCTAGGTATAAATATACACCACACCAACAGGCTAAGCAAACACAATAATACATAGTGTTACTTTTATGGCTGTCTTATGTTTTTCTATGTACCTGTTCTTTAATTAGTTGACTTAAAATCTTAAGCCCCTTACTTTTTGCGTGGCCTTTAACTATTTGTGAATAATACTTAATTTCTTTTATGGATTAATAGTACAGTTTGATGATTCAAACTTTCAAAATAAGAATTATTAGAAATTTAAAATTCTTGCCATCTGGCGGGTGAAAGCAAATTTTCTTCTATAGAGGTCGTCAGATTTGCAGTTCGCGCTGTAACAAATAATCAATTGGAGAGGTATCGCTAACTAGAACTGTTAAAATAGGTTTGTGGTGTCCATAACGCATAATGTGCGTAAAGAAAGTTAGGTTTTTAGACGAAATATTAAACAAATAATAGTTTGAAATTATATAAGTAATTTGTAACATTTAAGTTGACTTAATAATGACGAAGGATCGATTAGCAGCGTTGAAAGCGGTAAGGAACGTCCCATTTTTTGAATTAGAAAAAATGATTTACCGCTGTTTCGACGGTTTCGAGTCACTCTCTTTGCCTTTGGTCTGCAGTACAGACGTATTGCAACACCGTGGGTTTAGAGAGATAACAGTAACATTAAGCCTAACGTTTGATTATCAAATCAGATCTGTTGTTACTATAAAGGAGAGTAAATTAAACTTAACTCCGTACAAGAAATAACTGTTCAGTGGATACTGTAAAGTGTAATCTTCATTAGATCCATTTACATTCGTATCACGTGCTTGTCTTTAGCTTAGGCTTATTTAGACATACAGTCAGACCATATTAATTTTACTATAACTTATAAACTTGTATCAGGTATTTAGATGAATTATATTTTTAGTGGAACATTGTTTATCAGTACTAGATTGGAAGTTTTACTGAAACTTATGATATACTGTTGTAGTGGAATTAAAAGCTCTCTCGTTTACATTAGTGACATTGGGCAGGAATTAAAATATAAAAATCGTAGAATTTAAAACTAGTGTTTCACACTTGAGCAAGATGTGGTCGGGCAGGTGAAAACAAAACACCCTTAGATTATCTCTTTTGTTTCTCCAAAATGATGTAATACAAAACTTTGTAAATGTTTTTACTTTTAGTATATATTTCATCTTATGAAACCCATTTTAAATGCTTTATGTAACTCCCTTTAGTTTTATTTTTAGGCTAGTGATAACTAAATAATAGAGCTAAACTTTGTTATATTTTACAATTTATTTTACAGATAAATTCAGTGTTATCTTTATTGAAATATTGAACAAAAATAATAAATTTTATTTCACAACAATACAAGTGTCATGCTCATTGGAAATCTGTTTTGTTGCTTCCAGTGCTAAAATATAAGTTCTTAATTGACGTTAAAATGTGATTTTGAAAATGTAGGCAGAGAAAAATAGAATAATTTTAGTTTGTACAAAATAGGTTTTGTATAATTATTTGTTACATGATTGCAATTCAACATGACAGAAATTTTTCTGTGACTTATCATAAGATTGTTAATACTTTTGAGTAAATTTGGGTTCTTAATGGATCGGATATTTAGTTTATAAAATAACAGTTGAAGGTGTTGTCTGTGTGTGTATTGTGATGTTACATTATAAAGAAAATATTCATAAACTGGCTATTTTATTTCACATAATATTCAATTTGTGCAAGTTTTTAGAAGTGATCCAACCATTTCAAGTAGAATGAGCAAGAAAACAGTTTGTAAGCATGTATTTCATAGTGTAACTAGTTTTCTTTCAACAAATTGTACTTACAAGTTAATTTGTAGGCTTATTAACAATATAGAAAATTCCAAAATCGTCAGGTATTAACTTATGGCTACTTAATGAAGTAGTTTTAGATAATAGGTAATTATTTTTTTACTTTTTGGGTTTCTCAAATTTAAGTATTACTTGTATCTCTTTATGTATCATTTGATGTGAAATTATAAACAATGGAACATGTATTTTAGAAACTTGTCAATTACCAAATCTTTAAGTAGATTCATACAACTGAAGTTAAATGCCTGACACTGTTGTTTGTATAAGAAACATTTATTACAGAAAATTAAAATTAGTTATCACTGTGCTCAGTAAATTACTAATCCAATCAGAAGTAACCTATCATGTATTGTATTTAGTGGCTTATTTACTGTGTTTTATGTACACATGCTCATTGAATTTTAACCAAATACATAAGTATAATTATATAGTTTGCCATAAAAGCTCTGAAAATCGATTTTAAACAGATGTAAGTATAAATCTAACATATGAGTAAGAGGTAAGGTGTACATTGTAATTAAAATGTATTTATAATCATTATATTTTCAGTCTCAAGGTGACGATGATATTGTTGTCTCTGTTGAAGACACCAGGGTGGAGGCTACATGGATGAATTCTTCCAAGAGGTAGAACCAAAAGTTCTTTCACTGCTTATAATTTACTTTATTGTTGCTTTTAGGTAACCAAATATGGATTGTGATCATCTGAAGTCTGTATTTTAATATAAATGTTGGACTTTGCTAGACCAGTTAGTTCAATAATACAGAGCCACTTGAATGGTGGTAAAGGTAATCTGAGACTGTGAATTTCTTTATTCATAGTGTTTTTGTATGCTACTGAATAAATACTTTGTTAGAAAAAGGTAAGCATACAAAGTTAGTGTGTTCTTGAAATCAGATACTGTATAGAACCCATAAAAGTAACTGTAAGGAAGAAAACGATTTATAACTCAAGTACCTTTAAAGATTGGTCACTTTCTCTGTTTTCTTATCAGGAGGAACAGGGAGAGATATGTCAGTTAAAAAAATATTGTACATGCTTTTCTCACCATGATATTTAAGCAAATAAGTCTCTAGTATTATGTAACAAAATGTTTACTTTTTCTTGTTCCTGGACAGAAAGTGTTATTTCCCAATTGTTTATGTCTAAAGTAAGTGAAAAAGACCTATTTTTCCTCTTCAAACTTTGCTTTTGTGACCTGGGAGCGTATAACAAAAACATGATGGGAGACTATATTTGGGGATGATACGTGAAAGTGATTTACATTACAGTCGCAAATCTTGAAAAACTACTCACTTATAAACATTTTTGTTCATTTTTGTATAACTTTAGTATAAATCTTCATTCATATGTTTTATTCAGACCTTATGAAAATGAAAATGTGCAAATTTGCCTGTTTTTACATAGAAAATAGGTTAATTTCTAAATTTCATTATCCAGGTCACAAAAGCAAAGTTTTAAGAAAATACTGACCATTTTCTGTACTTTTACAACATAAGCAATTAAGAAATAACACCTACTATCCAGGAACAAAATTTGTTACATAATTTAATATTTCTTAAGATTTGGTGATGGACAGTTTTCTTATTCTTCTGGTGAAGAGATAATCTTTTGAAAGGAAAATAGACTGACTTATTACAGGGGTAAATAGTTTTATTTGAGTATTCCTATTTTAGGATGCAAAATTTATGGTTTTGAGAGGTAGAAATGTTGTGTTTATTACTTGAGTAAGGAATTACGTTAGGCCAACACAATAATAAGCAGGCAATTAATGATTTATAAGCACAAGGAAGAATATTTTTGATTGTGTAACATGTAGTTATGTTACACCATCACTGAAAGTCTTTGTTTATAAATTAGTTTGCTTATCTGTTTACTGTGTATTAATCACTCATTCAGCTATATCAACCCCTGTAAAAATGTTTTCTCTACATATGACATGTTCAGCAGGAAGAGCTATTCAAAGAAGTTACTAACTCACACATTTATAGAAATGTTGATGGTTTTTGTATTATCTTTGTTGTAATGTTTGCACGTGTCACTGCAATCAGTATTTACACAGTTTGTTATTTAGATCATTTATAATATATTATCAATAGAAAAAAACTTTGTAGAAACCAGATTTTACTTTTGAAAAGTAGTTTAAAGACTATCTGGGGTGGGTATTGTGCAATTCGCTAGTCACTGATAATCCAAAAAATATAAAATTATTTAAATATTATAATTCAAAAATTGAACTTCATTTATTTCTTAACTTTCGATCAGTGGATTTTTCTGTATTTTTGAAACATAGGTTAAAGATGTTTTTTTTCTTAAACATACCATTATAATGACTTTAGTAAAACATCAATGACTGAATGTAATTATTTAATGGTTCTTTTTAAATGTAATAATTTAAATCACAAGATAAGTTTTAAAACTACCTTAAAAAGCATTTAAAATGGAACTAATAGTATTGTGCAAAAGTAAAATACCAGTCAAGTAAAAATTATTTGTTAAAGATGACACTTAGAAGTAAAAGTTTGTATTTTCCTTGTATACAATATTTGCTTCAGTAAACTAAAAGTAAATCCATGAAGTTTTACCTGGAGGTACACTGCCCTTTTGTCAGTAGTAATAGTGAAAACCAGGTTTCTTGATCTTTGCAAGATTTTCTGTTTTATCCCTGCCAGTTTTATTGTTTACTATATATATATGTTAACTCTAGTTACTTACAGCAAACTGGTTGTACATGCATTGTTCATATGTTTATTGTATTTATGTAATTTTTAATTACAATACATTTTCAACCCAGAAGAGAAAGCAAATAACATAAAATCTCATGTTTTTAATCACTGAAATATATAAACATAAGAGTACTTGTTGTGTTTAAGTTTCAATGAATTTTGCAGCATTGGTTTGTGTCATTTATATAATGTGTTTGATTTGCAAGTTCAGTAAGGTTGTACATGGAACTTGAGAACTGAAGCATCACAAATGTCCTGCGTGTTGCCCACTGATTTTAAATTGTGATGTTTGGGGACGACACGTGCTGTACATTAGTGGTGCTACAGTTCACTACTTACTGTGTGCATACACATGGATTATGATGTTTGATTAACCTCATGTAATGTGCTTCAATTAAGCTGTTATAAGAACTAGTTAAAACAGATCTGTTATAGGTATAATGCAAGTTAAGAAAAATTACCATACTTTTAAATGTGAACCTCTTAGAACTTTTTTGAATTTGTTGAAACATTTATATTGGTTTTAAGATAATTTTGGCATGGGACAATTCCTTTAGACTATATCAGTCACTTTTCAAAAATGTAATCTTTGTTCTAACATAATAATTGTTTTTAATAATGTACATTTAATTACGTATATCAAAATATACATTACCGATAGACTTCACCTGTACTTTTCTTTCAAACCTTTTGATTTTGTTTTGTAATGTGTTTGGGATTCCACTTTGAAATATTTTAATTTGGTAGTCAAGAAATTCTTTTCTAATGAAACTTGTTTAATAGAACTTAGGCTTTCAATACTCAAAAGATATTCATTCAGGTAATAGTTTTGTAAGGTCCTTGTAGTGAATCATTAAACTTTATGATCAGGTATTATATTTGTAGAATTTTGTAGTGCATCCTTAAAGGTGAATTTTCAACAAAGTTAATAATTGCCTGATAAACTGTACTTTGGTTAGGTATAATTCCTGTGAGGTTGCCATATTTTTAAACTTTAGTTTTTGAGTAAAAAGTGAAACAAAATATGCACGTCCTCGAACTCAAGTTCCTCTCGGTCGTTTAGCTGTTTCCGTGACGTTTCACAACTATGACGTAATAGTTGCCAAACACGCTTTGTTGCGTACCGACCATTATGTTCCTTTCAGTGCTGGTGTTTTATGTAAATCTATCAGTGCTTTTTTCTGGACTTCATACTTTGTGAGACTATTTTTTGTCTTGATATTGCTACTTTATGTTTGTTTTATGATAACATGGTTTACTACATTGCTTATGGTTGTAAAAACGGTTCGCATCGGGCAAAAGCTTCTTTTCATTTCTGTGCAAGGAGAAGGAACCGCAAGGTGGCGACAGTGGGTGTGAATGGTCAATAGGAAGAACTGGATTCCTTCACACTATTCAAAGCTTTCTCAAGATCACTTTGAACGCTCATGTTTTGTGTCGGATCCCACTGTTTTGATTCCGTGGGTTACAAGCCAGGCAGGTTGAGACTGAAAACCATCGGCAGTAGACAGGATTGTCCCCACCATCTTTCCTTGTGTAGAGCTGAGGACTGATCTCAGCCTGCAGTGTACAGGTTCCACCCTCTGAAGCCATCCCTTGCCATCACCAAAAGAACAAACTTAAAGGTATGTGTGCAGTATAAAGTGATAAACAATAACCAGTATAATATAATAATTTAAAAGTACAAGTTTTTGAAGAATGTAACTAGACATACACATTTCACTTTCATGAGCGTGTTTTGCATTTGTGGCACCTGAAAGTCAGTGAAACCTTGATTTCATAGTCTAGACAGTGGACAAATCTATCCCAAACAGAGTATATTCCAAGTTTAAAACTGGTAGATCATTCAGTAGATGTTTTTGTATCATTTTTAAATATGGAAAAGTTTGAAGAACACCATTTTTCAAATTTAATATTTCAAGATAAATTGAAATAAGACTGTCTTGAACATGTTGAAGTAATCAAGTACATGTTATGTATTTAAAACAAACATTGTAGACTTGTAAACAATCAAATATAAACTCCATAACAATTTCCATAACTCATCATAATAAAATTAATCTTAACACAGTACTTTGACATTGTCATATTAAATGTAAATCTCATAAACCTCATAAAGCATGTTGTTTTAATCTATAATCTTATTTCTTTAGTATCACTTACAGTTCCGCTTCTCTCGCTCATGGAACTGTCCTCATCACTAGAACTTGTCAGATCTGTGTCAAAAGTAACTGTTCTAGGTTCGTTCAGAGTAGGTTCGAATTGATATGGTGCTACTCGACATTGTTCAGAACACAAAGTCAAAACACACTCCACCTCTGTTTCTCCTGCACGCACTGGCCATGTTTATTTACATTCAACGTGCTGGCGTTGGCAGTTTGTTTGGCAACTATTATGTCACAGTACTTTTCCTAGTGGCAAACGTAAAAACTAAAACGTTTGGATTGCTGTTCAGAAATGGCTCTTTCTGCGACAAGTTCTATGTTTCATTTATTAGCACATATGTTTTATAAAAAATGTGAACCTACAAAATTAATCAGTATGAGTAGTTCTTTTGAGTGCAAAGTTTTCTTTTTTTCTGTAAAATTCACCTTTAAACTATAGAATCAAGTACTTGTTTTGTATCTAAATAATTACTGTCTATTCACTGAAGTAAGAGAAAGATAATCATGTTATTTTACAAAACTGGATATTAAGAAAATGCCAGAATTACTATTTTACAAAAATGTTTACATGAACATTTCTATGAGTATAATTCATTCACATTAATATATTTAGAATGTGATTGTGGTGATTGCAGGAACATGACTAAATTACTTATTTTACAGACTGTCAACTTCCAGATAGATTCTGTACCTGAATATGAAAGTTGAGAAAGAGTACATGTTGAAGAAAGGATATAATATACACACTTTCACTTTGTGACAATAACTATGTGTACAGATTTTCCCTACACGAAACATTCTGTATCATTGAGTTGTAAGTTTCTGGTCGTTCTTACACTCATCCTTGACCTGTGATAACAGATTTCTAGGCTGTTTTTGACAGGAAGATAACTAACACACTTCCAGAGTGAAGTCTTCATTAATAAAACTGAATCTAAAATATAATAGTTTATAATAGTTTGTGTCATGTGAGTACCAAATATTACCTACACAATGTTCAAATATTTCACAGTAAAGACTGTTTAGATAATTATATTTGTCTACATATATAAACACAGTGTTTCAGTAAAGATGTCCAAGTGATTGTTTTGTAAAGATGCTTAAATGGATGTTTGTTGGACCATTAGTCTAATCTTTAACAAAGGTCACTGGGGTCATTGTAAAGATGAACAGGTTTTAAAGATTCTTAGCCCAGGTAAATAATCATATATACACATTACAATCTAACAGCTCTTAAGACTGTTCACTCAAAACACAATTCATTTTCTTACTTTAATGAACATGTTTTACATTGTGCCAACTGTTGAGACTATTCATTGAAGACTGCTCATGTTCTGACCTTAATGTATGTTTTATTACACTACCCTGCATCTGGAAACTTTTTCCTGCTGATTCAGTGTTAAGACCTGATTATAGTTAATTTGATGGTCCTGAATTCAGAAATGACTTTCATTTTTCTCTATCAGGTTTGAGTATTTCACAAATTACATTTGAAAAAATGATAGTATAGTAAATTTACATTGTACTTGAATACATAATGACTGATTACCTCTGCTTGCATATTTCTAAATGTACAAAGTAACATATTGACAGTATATACTATACTACATGACGGTACTGCACATTCTGCGATCCATTATACCACTGTAATTATTGCAGGTAAGTTTCAAAACTCAATCTGAAAAACAAAACAAACTAGTTATTACTAAAAGTATAATTAACATGAAAATGTAATTAATATTAAAAATATAATTATAATTAATTAAAAAATAAATGAAATTTCTAATTTTGTGGGAAAAATTGAACTAAGAAACTAAAGTCATTTTAAGATTCAGTGTAGTTTTTTTCAAAATATAAACCGTTACTTTCAAGTCAGTAAAAACTAAGCAGAGCAGTGTTGTCTGTCAGCTGTCCAAACTGTTCACTGAAAACAGTTAATATCCTATAAGTAAGGCTTCTCTAATTTTGCGTTTGTTTGTTTCTTTATTTAGTATTTGAGTGTTTTCTATGGTTATGTTGTGTTTATTTGATTTGCAGTGTTCGTAAACGTCTGAAGATGACTTTTATGTTCATTGAATCTGATTTCCATTTTTCTACTTGTTTCTCCAATATAGAAGTCGTGGCAGTTATCACATTGTATTTTATAAATAATGTTGGTGTGATGTTTGTCAGTGTAGTTTTTACATAGTATAGACCTCAGTTTTGTGCCTGGTTTTTGAATACATTTGGTATTAACTGGAATGCCATATTTTGTTGCTAGTTTTTGACAAATGTTTGATATTTGTCTGCTGATGTCAGGAATATATGGTATGCAGCAGTACATGCTTTCGTGATTTTTTGATTCGTGAGATATATTTACTTTTGTTGGTTGATTTTGCTTTCTGTCTAGGTGTGTGCGTATAATGTTTTCTACGGTTTGTGGAGGAAACTTATTGATCTGTTTATTATGAGATTAGTCATTCTTAGTGTTGATTTGGTTTATGTTTCGTTGTATAAGTCCGTAAATCTCTGGTTTAATGCAGCATGCCAGTTGATGGTCTAGGTTCATTTTTTTGTTTTTGACTTACGAAAACAAGAGATTTACGGACTTGTACAACAAAACATAAACCAAATCAACACTAAGAATGACAGAGACAAAAAGATCTGCCACAACAAAAAACTAGAAAAACTAAGATGCAAACAACAGAAAAGACACCAACACGACAAACCGTTGGCTAACCTCATAATTAACAGATCCGACCGACAATTAAAAACAGATGAGATGCATCTACTTAACAAAGGACTCAACTTCGCAATAGCACCTAGGAACATTCCAACCTTAGAAATCAAAACATGTTTAGAATATCTAGCCAGGAGACTTGTGGTACTTTCTACAGAAAACAAGAAAATAACCAACAGAAAGAAGACAACTTAGACAATTTTATTGACATTCAACAGCCAAACTTCCTAGGAAAAATTAAAAATTAATATTTTCCAGAAACACCTAAAAACAACATCTTAAACGAATTTTTTCAAAGCATTTTCTAACAAAACCATCAACATTATTTCACAAAACAGAAAGCTAAAAAACAATCTTATAAAAAGAGACATTAATTCCATTAAAAACCTAAAACAAGACAAAGACATAATAATTCTAAAAGCAGATAAAGGTAACGAACACGAATGAATACATCCAAAAAATGAAGAACATCCTATCAGACACTAACAAATTTAAACCAATACACACAAATCTAACAAAGACACACGAAATGCAACTAAACAAAATATACTCTTCAAAACAAGAAACGCAAAAGGGATATTTTTGTTATTTTAAAGAGAAATATATGTAATAACGTTACAAGCTCAGAGTATGTGACGTTACTCGTGTTAAGGCACTGATTGTCAGACCAAAATGACAATAAACGCTGTGCACTTTGAAAACGGAGGAAAACATCGAATTTTTCGCCAAAACGCATGCGTGTCCAATAAATTTGTTTGAGAGATCTGCATGTTCTGTAAGTGCAACATGTGCAAAATCCCTATAAAAGTGACGGGTTCTCGGTTTCCATAGCTCAGTGTTAAGCCACCGACACGCAATACAGTTACGCCAAAACTGACTGAAGCACAACGCAACAACGCCATTGGTCGCTTGGAAGCAGGCGAATCTCGATCAGATGTTGCCAGAGCTGTGAATGTCCACCCAAGCACCATCACAAGGCTAGGGAATCGTCACCAACAACATGGATCAACTCGTGACCGTCCACGATCTGGCAGACCTCGTGTGACCACGCCCGCACAAGACCGCAACATCCGGTTACGTCACCTTCGTGATAGGATTACCACTGCGACGTCTACTGCCTCAACCATACCAGGACTGCGTAGGATTTCCGATCAGACCGTACGCAACCGTCTACGAGATTCTTAGGCCCCATGTGCAACCCATCATGGTGAACGTCAACGACGTTTTTCAACATGACAACGCCCATCCTCACACAGCCCGACTCACCTCTGTCTTTTTGAGATACCACAACATCAACGTTCTTCCCTGGCCCTCCAAATCACCAGATTTAAACCCCATCGAACATCTTTGGGACGAGTTGGACCGATGTCTGCGACGGCGACAACCTCAATCGCAGACTCTACCTCAGGTTGCAGCAGCTTTGCAGGCTGAGTGGGCAGCCATTCCACAGGATGTGATTCGTCATCTCATCGCTTCCATGGGCAGGAGATGCCAAGCAGTTATTGATGCTCACGGGGGGGCATACTCGTTATTGACGTTGAGTGACGTTAAACTTCACCTAGTGAGCGTGGACTTCGCCTTTGCAGACTTTGGACGTTCAGCAGTGAATGTGCAAAGTTTCACACATGTCATACAGAACTACCCGGAATAAACTTGTTAACAATTTTCTCATATTTTGCCTTTTGCGTTTCTTTTTTTGAAGAGTATACTACTAAAAATGAAAATCCAACACAATTTCACAAACAATTTATTCCTACCTACGTAAAACCGACTCACGCACACCACAAATATACGGCATCCTCAAACCTCATAAACCAGATTGTCCATTACGACCAATAATGTCCACATATGAATCGTTTAATTACAATCTTGGTAAATACATAGCATGGGCTTTTTCCAAATATGCAACATCAGCCAAATTATTAATCAAAGACTTTTAATTTCAAGTCTAATCTAAATCAACTTAATCATAAAGCTTTAATGGCCTGTTTCGATGTTATATCCCTCTTTACAGAAGTTCCAACCACTGAAGCCTGCAAGATAGCCTTAGAACTCTATAACCGAGACCCTAACCCATCTATGGACATTCCCAGCAACCAATTAACAACCCTTATAGAATTCACCACGATGAAGCTAAACTTCATGTTCAACAACCACAGCTATATATAAACAAATGGCCTAAGCATAGGCAACCCAGTATCACCAGTTCTAGCCAATATTTTTATGACACAAGTTGAAACACAAGCAATTAACATAGCATTACATCCACCACTATACTGGTACAGATATGTAGATGACACGGTTGCGGGATTCAAATCTGCAGAACACACACTTAAGTTTTCAATCACATTAACTCTATATCCCAACATTAACTTCACATGTGAACAAGAAGAAAGCAATCAAATAACATTTCTTAACTTCAGAATTACAAGAACCGACACACAATTTAAAACAGAAATCCACCGAAAAATCACCCATACTGGACTATACATTCATTGGGACTCAGCACATGAAACAAAATAAAAACTCAACATTCTAAGAAACCAAATAAACACAGCCATAAAACTATGCTCACCAGATAAAATTAACGATGAATTAGACACAATAAAACAATACTTCATCAACATCAATAAGTTTCCTCCACAAACCATAGAAAACATTATACGCACACATTTATACATAAAGCAAAATCAACCAACAAAAGTAAATATATCTCACGAATCAAAAAATCACGAAACCATGTACTGCTGCATACCATATATTCCCGACATCAGCAGAAAAATAACCAACATTTGGCAAAAAACTAGTAACAAAATATGAAATTCCAGTTAATACCAAATTTATTCAAAAACCAGGCACAAACTGAGGTCTATACTATGTAAAAACTACACTGACAAACATCACACCAACATTATTTATAAAATACAATGTGATAACTGCCACGACTTCTATATTGGAGAAACAAGTAGAAAAATGGAAACCAGATTCAAAGAACACAAAAAGTCATCTTCACACGTTTTTGAACACTGCAAGTCAAATAAACACAACATAATCATAGAAAACACTCAAATACTAAATATAGAAACAAACATAAACAAACGCAAAATTAAAGAAGCCTTACTTATACAATAACTTAAGCCCAAAATAAACCAATACAAAGGAACACCTTTTTATCTATATTAAAAAAATAATATAATAAATAATAATAATAAAATAATATAAAATTATATATTCAAACATCTAAGCCCGCCCTCTACATTCCGACACCAATTACACAACGCCTTTTAAACATGTGGTCAGCTTCCGGTCAGTTACCTTTTTCTTTCTTTGTGAACCTGACGATGACCGAAGAAGGTCGAAACGTTGTTGACTCCTCTACGTAAAAAAAAAAAAAAAAAAATAACAACCCAAACGAGCCGTTTTTACAAATATATTTAGTGATATGTGTTAGTTTATTAGAATTTTAAGTTGGTTTGGGTCACTTTAAAATACGTTGTTGATTTGTTTTTGTTTGTGAGTTGGGGAAATATGTGTGTGTGTGTGTATATATATATATATACACAAACACATTAAAATTAAACAAAATACGCTCCATAAAAAAGAAAGAAAAACAGATATGTTTCTAACACAGCCCTTCCTTGTGATTTTGATTACTTATTTAACTTCATTTAAATGTGTGTGTGAGTGTATTCTCAATAGGTAACATCTAGGTAGAAATAATTTTGTCTTAGCGGTGCGAATTAACGACTAAACGTTTTGAAGTGTGAGATACAGTCATGTGAAAAAGTTAGGACACCCTATGAAAGCCTTGTATTTTTGTAACATTTTTGGATATATAGATATTTAATCTCAATTTTAACAATACTGAGAGATTATGGGAATATAACAAACAATTAAAACTGAAGAAAAGGCTTTTCAAGATCTTCTGTAAATGTAATTCTACAAAAATGCAAATTCTAACTGAGGAAAAAGTTAGGACACCCTACCCCCTAATAGCTAGTGTTACCCCCTTTGACTGTAATAATTGCAGTGAGGCGCTTCTTGTAGCCATCTACCAGTCTCTGACATCGGTCTGAAGAAAGTTTGCCCCACTCCTCTATGCAGAATTCTTTCAGCTGCGAGATGTTTGAGGGGTTTCTTGCATGTACAGCCCGTTTCAAATCAACCCACAACATCTCAATGGGATTAAGATCTGGGCTTTGACTCGGCCATTCCAGGACTCTCCATTTCTTAATTTTCAGCCACTCCTTGGTGAATTTACTGGTATGTTTTGGGTCACTGTCGTGTTGCAGGGTCCAGCTCCGCTTCAGCTTTAATTTTCGTACAGGTGGTTTCACATGATCCTCAAGCACCCTCTGATACACAGTAGAATTCATGGTGGATTCTATGATTGTGAGCTGTCCAGGTCCTGCTGCAGCAAAGCAGCCCCAAACCATCACACTTCCACATCCATGCTTCACAGTTGGTATGAGGTTCTTTTCCTGGAATGCTGTATTTGGTTTACGCCAAACATGTCCTCTGTTCTGGTGTCTAAATAATTCAATTTGGACTCATCTGTCCAAAGAACATTATTCCAGAAGTCCTGGTCTTTGTATACATTCTTTCTGGCAAACTTTAGGCTGGCCTTGATGTTTCTCCCAGAGAGCAAAGGTTTCCTCCTTGCACACTTCTCATGCAAGTTAAACTTGTGCAGTCTGTCTGATTGTAGAGGCATGCACTTTCACATCAACAGTACCCAGAGCCTGCTGTGGGTCTCGTGATGACATGTTAGGGTTTTTGGAGACCTCTTTTAGCATCTTGAGGTCTGCTCCCGGGGTGATCTAGCTTGGCCGACCAGACCTGGGCATGTTGGCAGTTGTTTTGAAAGCCCTCCACTTGTTGACTATTTTCCGGACAGTAAAATGGCTGATTTTAAAATCCCTTACCAGACTCATAAGCTGCTACAATTTTCTTTCAGAAGGCCTCAGACAGCTCTTTTGTTCTCACCATGGTGCTCACTCTTACTTTAACAGTCAGGAGCACACCAAACTAAATGTCTGAGGTTTAAATAGGGCAATCCACATTCAAAATGCTGAGTAAGGATCTTTTAATCATGTGCACCTGGTGCGATACACCTGTGTGTGAGTTGAGCCACTTTAAGTGGGAATAAATGTGGGGGTGTCCTAACTTTTTCCTCGGTTAGAATTTGCATTTTTGTAGAATTACATTTACAGATGATCTTGAAAAGTCTTTTCTTCACTTTTAATTGTTTAGTTATATTCCTATAATCTCTCAGTATTGTTAAAATTGAGATTAAATATCTGTATATCCAAAAATGTTACAAAAATACACAGGCTTTCATAGGGTGTCCTAACTTTTTCACATGACTGTATGTTTCAGCTAACTATCCCTCCTCTAACTAACTGACCGTATTTTAGGTTTTATATCAAACAAGCCCCGAGGCGTTTAAGATGCAACTAGGCCGCTAAGAACTGTTGTTTCTCTTTATCCCCTCGCGCAAAAGTAAGGTTTAATCCCCTCCCTACAGATACTATATTATTAGTGACTGTGAATCATCGGACCTATCTAACCCACATTTATTTAATGGGGTGGGGGTGCCCGGCTAAGTCAAAGTGATTTCAAGCTATGGTGTTATATAACATAGATTTTGCGCATTACATAAATATTCCTTTACTTCGAAATAGCAGCAAACGTTAAGAAAATTTATCTTTTGTCGTACTATTTTAAAGCCCCCTAGTGGCACAGCGGTATGTCTGCGGACTCACACTGCTAGAAGACGAGTTTCGATACCCATGGTGGGCAGAGTACAGATGGCCCACTGTGTTGCTTTGTACTTAATCTTAAACAAAATCTAAATTTTAAAATCATAAAACTAAAAACTAACTGATTTATTCCTTTTATTTGTCATTGATTTTCAACAGACTCGTAGGAACGTACAAAACATTGGGGGGGAGGAAGAGTTATAACTGAATAAACGTTGTCCTACAACCAACGATTTTACACAGTAATAAGGATTTTTCGGCTGCTTTTGTAAAAAAAACTACACATTAAATTGTTTGATGGCTACTAAAAAACCTTATTTCTCGTACCTTTGCTTCGTCATGCATATTTGATATGGTATGCTTTTGGATATCAGTTTGTCTTTACTGACTGTTAAAAAAAGACTAAATAAGAAATTGTTTGTGCTCC
This sequence comes from Tachypleus tridentatus, assembly GCF_004210375.1. Taxonomy (NCBI): domain Eukaryota; kingdom Metazoa; phylum Arthropoda; class Merostomata; order Xiphosura; family Limulidae; genus Tachypleus; species Tachypleus tridentatus. The sequence continues at coordinate 103,059,744 of NC_134831.1, forward strand.
CCCCCCATGATAAATTAGGTAACGTGTCAGGAAAGAGAGGAAGTTGTTTATTATTGTTCTTATTATATTTCTAATGTTTTAGTTAGGGGGCGCTTGACGTTTAGATGCAGTAAATTTGTGCGAGTAGGCCTAATATGTTTCAGTTGACGTCATTAAAATCTAAACTTTACAGAATATTTAGGAACATGTCTACATTATTAGGATCTGCTAGCATTGAGTTATTTTTCCAGTCATTCCGGTCATTAAATTCAATTTAGTGAAATATTTGGATCAGTTTAGGTATCGCTTATATTCACTTAATCGAGTAGCCATGAAATTGTACAAGTAGGTTTATTTTTAAACCACTGACGGTGGTTTTTGAACTTACCTGTTAGTCTTCCTGACGAGTTATGATAATTACAATTATGCTGCAGAAAGTCCTTTACAACTTGTATTACTGTAGTTTTTATTCTTAACACTGTAACCTAGATGTAAACATTGGTTTTATGCTATTTATGTTTTTGTAAACTTTGTTTTGTTTTACCTTAATTTACTTTTATGAATTTTACTAAATTTACTTTAACTTTTAACCGGATGTTTGGCACAGTTAGCCTAGCTGCTTTGTGCCATAAAACATTAACTCAACCAACCGACGAAGGTTTATTTTTACGTAGTACCATTAACGAGGTATTTTCATTTGAACTTCATTTGTATACTTAGGCCTATAAGTTACAAGTGTGTGCAACTGAAAGCAGCTTGTAGAAACGCTAAGGAAGATATAAACAAATTTGTTATCGTTACGCGGATTGAGTTTTCCCTACTCTTATCTCAATAATTAAAAAAAACAACAACAACACCCAAGGACAAGACAACATTATGTATATAAATATGTGAACACTATTTATATAGATAATTTTTCTAAATAAATCTATAAACAGTAGTGGAACTTTAGCAATAAACGTCCAAACAGTAATAATCTTTTATGCTGCAAAGTATGACTAGTATTAGCTATCATTGGGATTCATTTAGATTGTCTGTAGGCATGGAAACATCAATGAATTTTATTTTAATAGAATAACCATCAGCTTAATGAACCCTTAATGAATTTCTTGTGTGCCCTTACCGTTAGCAAGTTTCCTGGAGAGAGACTACATGTATAGTAACAGCGAATAAAACTGTTTGGAAGTAATGAATATAGAACAAATGGAACGAAGCAAGTGTTTCTATCATTATTAAAGCACGTGCAATTTCATCTAAATGTACTGATACTTATTGGTGAATTATGTAAATTCATTGTTTCCGCTTGTCACTTACTGAAACTATTTGCATATGGGAATGCTTATTAGAACTTGTATTTTGAGTGGAGTTCATTCTAAAGAAACAATCATTTTGCGTGATACTACAAGCTACTTTCATGTATAGTCCATTAATAAATTAATTTTACGAGACACTCATGTAGATTATTAGAAACTTGGTTGTAAATAAAGGTTATTAAATCTGGTTCCTTGTAGGTTACTGTATGCAAATTATTAAGGTACTTATATAATACTGTAACTAACCGAAATTGTCTCACAATTGTGAAATATTAGTATTAGTGAAAATCATGACCTTGGCCTGGTAGTGAGAACGCTTGACTCGTATTATGCGGGTCAAGGATTCGAACCTCATTATTGAACATGTTCGTCCTTCAAACTGTAGGGACGTTATAAGGTGCGGTTAGTATCACTGTTTGCTGGTAAAGGAGTAAACAAAAGGTTAGTGTTAGCCTTCCTCATCACTACTAAATTAAGGACTAGTTTTGTGTGAAATTCAAAAATAATTAACATATTTTCACATGTAATAGAGGAAAGAAACGTTTTCTTTAATAATCAAGTATACAGATCCATTTATAGCTTGGAATCACGTGGCTCAGAAAATAACACTAAATGAAATCCTTCAAATTGGCGTTCTATTAGTAGTGAATAATAGTGGGTAAGCCTAAAACCTTATCAGCGATAGTGGTTCCAAAAATTTGTCAAGTTTCAGACAGTATATTATTTCTACTGTGTTTCCAGGTTTCATTTAATCTTCTACACATTAGGCTAATCACCGAACATAATACATTGAACTTTAAATGAGTATAATACCAATACTCGTATTTCTAGTACCACGTACAACAAAACCGGTGTTCTACTTCCCTGACCTTGTTTTTGTTGTCGAAACTAGTGGGTTATTTAAACAGCAATAAGTACCTACTAAATTTTGACAGAAGTAGAATGATATAGATGCAAGCTGACTGTATAATAACTTCATACTTATGCAGTATAAAACTAGTTTAAACATTTTATTTTAGTACAGTAAACCTTCTAAAGTTAATTCACGATGTCAGAAAAACACGTGGGTTAAAGAGGTCTTGTTACACAGTGATAAAAACCATATAACCCGAACGATTTTAAAAGATGGGCCTTTCTTCTTCAGAGGCAAACTTTCTTAAGTCAATATATTTCTAATTTACAATTAAATGAAAGCATATCAGATATAGGTACTAACAAGTTACATTAAGGTAGCCAAGGATGATGCGTGATGCAAGTCTCTTCATCAATTTATAAATGAAAGTTCAAGGCTTAACATTAACCCTTAAATGGCGGCCATCATCAATTGATGCTGCTATCTACAACATTCTCGCTGTTTAAGGGTTAAGAAACTTTTAGCTCCAGGTTAACTTTGTTTGAAGCGTTACCAGTAAATAAACGCTTAGTAAGTATAATTTCACATATATATTGGTACCATTCTGATTAAGACATAAAAAACTCTACTAAAACAAATGTTCGCAATTTTACCTGTGATCAAAGTGTTTTTTTTTTTTTTTATGGAGAACTTTACGTCCTGATGGACTCTACCCACGTAGATAAAATTGACCAAGTACTGCTATTATTTGCAGAATGTCCCAAGAATTAGTTGCCTGGGTACAATATTAATTTATTTTCATCTATTTTAAAACAATTTATGAGATTGTGTAACAATAATCATAGTCCGAAAGTGCTGCAAATCGAATGTTATTCACACAGGAGCCCCCATACCTCAGTGGTTCGGCGATAAGCCTGAAGTCTTACAACGATAAAATCCTCGTTCAGTGCCCTTTGTGTAGCTATGCGCTTAACGAAAAATAAACTACACAAAATGGCTGAAGTGTGAAGGAAAATGAACTTCCAGGTGGTCGTGCAGATCTAGTTGTCTGATCTTGTGACTTTTTAATTTAAGATGTATTGAGCACGTGTTGATGACACACTTTACAATAATTCATGTAGAACTGGTCATATTTTTTTATTAAAAAGGTAGGATTTGTGACAGTCATTTGTATCAAAATAATAACTACGCATAATTTTGGTCGTTTACATTTCTGCAGTGTTTCAGTTGGCGGAAGCAGGCAACGGATCATCGAATACCGTAGCGCAAGTACGTCTTCTCCAACTAATTAATGGTAGTTTTATGCCAAGCTAAACTATGATTTACAGTGTAATTTAAATAATAAAAAGGGGTCGACTTCAAGCTTACGGTTCTTTTCCCCGAAGAAAAGAAAGAAAACAACCCTACTTTATCATTAATTTCGTGTAATGATTTCAAACACCTCTATTCACTCGGAACTTGTTCACACATGTTAGTGATAACAATGCGTGAAAACCGTGAACGTGTATGGAGTTTACAGACTATGGGCAGGCACACGAAAGTGTCAGTAGAGACCCAGAAAATACTCGCAATATGTGGTACTCTTAAGGTACTGTACTCGTTATCTATAGATTTATTGGGTGGAGTTGGTGGATTCAGTCAGAATATGGGATGTTCTGGCATGCTTTGTGCTGAAGAAAGTTAGATGGTCAACTCCGTTTTTGTACTGATATAGCTAGAAACTGGGTTTTGATACTCGTAGAGGGCAAAACACAGATAGCCCATTGCGTAGCTTTGTGCTTAATTCGATACAAACAAAACCTTGCAGGTTTCTATAGTTTATGCGAAAATCGGAAACAAATTGAAAACTATTAATCTGTAAAATGGCTCAGACAAAACATCAATGTTTTCTCTCTCTTGCGAAAGAAAAATAAAAGTGTCAAGATAAACAAATAAATCTAGAATTCAACACTTGTAATAAAGTTTATACATTTCAAAACTTAACGTAAATCAAGCTTCTATCCCCGTTTGCGTTTATTACAAACCAAAGCCGTTTGCCTGTTTGTGTTTATTATCAACTAAGTTTCTATCCCCGTTTGCGTTTATTATCAACCAAGTTTCTATCCCCGTTTGTGTTTATTATCAACCAAGTTTTTATCCCCGTTTGTGTTTATTATCAACCATGTTTCTATCCCCGTTTGTGTTTATTATCAACCAAGTTTCTATCCCCGTTTGCGTTTATTATCAACCAAGTTTCTATCCCCGTTTGCGTTTATTATCAACCAAGTTTTTATCCCCGTTTGTGTTTATTATCAACCAAGTTTCTATCCCGTTTGTGTTTATTAACAACCAAGTTTCTATCCCTGTTTGTGTTTATTAACAACGAAGTTTCTTTATTATCAACCAAGTTTCTATCCCTGTTTGTGTTTATTATCAACGAAGTTTCTATCCCCGTTTGTGTTTATTATCAACTAAGTTTTATCCCCGTTTGTGTTTATTATCAACCAAGTTTCTATCCCCGTTTGTGTTTATTATCAACCAAGTTTCTATCCCCGTTTGTGTTTATTATCAACCAAGTTTTTATCCCCGTTTGTGTTTATTATCAACCAAGTTTCTATCCCCGTTTGTGTTTATTATCAACCAAGTTTCTATCCCCGTTTGTGTTTATTATCAACCAAGTTTCTATCCCCGTTTGTGTTTATTATCAACCAAGTTTCTATCCCCGTTTGTGTTTATTATCAACCAAGTTTCTATCCCCGTTTGTGTTTATTATCAACCAAGTTTCTATCCCCGTTTGTGTTTATTATCAACCAAGTTTCTATCCCCGTTTGTGTTTATTATCAACCAAGTTTCTATCCCTGTTTGTGTTTATTATCAACCAAGTTTCTATCCCCGTTTGTGTTTATTATCAACCAAGTTTCTATCCCCGTTTGTGTTTATTATCAACCAAGTTTCTATCCCCGTTTGTGTTTATTATCAACCAAGTTTCTGTCCCCGTTTGTGTTTATTATCAACAAGTTTCTATCCCCGTTTGTGTTTATTATCAACCAAGTTTCTATCCCCGTTTGTGTTTATTATCAACCAAGTTTCTATCCCCGTTTGTGTTTATTATCAACCAAGTTTCTATCCCCGTTTGTGTTTATTATCAACCAAGTTTCTATCCCCGTTTTTGTTTATTATCAACCAAGTTTCTATCCCCGTTTGTGTTTATTATCAACCAAGTTTCTATCCCCGTTTGTGTTTATTATCAACCAAGTTTCTATCCCCGTTTGTGTTTATTATCAATCAAGTTTCTATCCCGTTTGTGTTTATTATCAACCAAGTTTCTATCCCCGTTTGTGTTTATTATCAACCAAGTTTCTATCCCCGTTTGTGTTTATTATCAATCAAGTTTCTATCCCCGTTTGTGTTTATTATCAACCAAGTTTCTATCCCCGTTTGTGTTTATTATCAACCAAGTTTCTATCCCCGTTTGTGTTTATTATCAACCAAGTTTCTATCCCGTTTGTGTTTATTATCAACCAAGTTTCTATCCCCGTTTGTGTTTATTATCAACCAAGTTTCTATCCCCGTTTGTGTTTATTATCAACCAAGTTTCTATCCCCGTTTGTGTTTATTATCAACCAAGTTTCTATCCCCGTTTGTGTTTATTATCAACCAAGTTTCTATCCCTGTTTGTGTTTATTATCAACCAAGTTTCTATCCCCGTTTGTGTTTATTATCAACCAAGTTTCTATCCCCGTTTGTGTTTATTATCAACCAAGTTTCTTTCCCTGTTTGTGTTTATTATCAACCAAGTTTCTATCCCCGTTTGTGTTTATTATCAACCAAGTTTCTATCCCCGTTTGTGTTTATTATCAACCAAGTTTCTATCCCCGTTTGTGTTTATTATCAACCAAGTTTCTATCCCCGTTTGTGTTTATTATCAACCAAGTTTCTATCCCCGTTTGTGTTTATTATCAACCAAGTTTCTATCCCTGTTTGTGTTTATTATCAACCAAGTTTCTATCCCCGTTTGTGTTTATTATCAACCAAGTTTCTATCCCCGTTTGTGTTTATTATCAACCAAGTTTCTATCCCCGTTTGTGTTTATTATCAACCAAGTTTCTATCCCTGTTTGTGTTTATTATCAACCAAGTTTCTATCCCCGTTTGTGTTTATTATCAACCAAGTTTCTATCCCCGTTTGTGTTTATTATCAACCAAGTTTCTATCCCCGTTTGTGTTTATTATCATCCAAGTTTCTATCCCCGTTTGTGTTTATTATCAACCAAGTTTCTGTCCCCGTTTGTGTTTATTATCAACCAAGTTTCTATCCCCGTTTGTGTTTATTATCTGTCCCGTTTGTGTTTATTTTTTATCCCCGTTTGTGTTTATTATCAACCAAGTTTCTATCCCCGTTTGTGTTTATTATCAACCAAGTTTCTATCCCCGTTTGTGTTTATTATCAACCAAGTTTCTATCCCCGTTTGTGTTTATTATCAACCAAGTTTCTATCCCCGTTTGTGTTTATTATCAATCCAAGTTTCTATCCCCGTTTGTGTTTATTATCAACCAAGTTTCTATCCCCGTTTGTGTTTATTATCAACCAAGTTTCTATCCCCGTTTGTGTTTATTATCAACCAAGTTTCTATCCCCGTTTGTGTTTATTATCAACCAAGTTTCTATCCCCGTTTGTGTTTATTATCAACCAAGTTTCTATCCCCGTTTGTGTTTATTATCAACCAAGTTTCTATCCCCGTTTGTGTTTATTATCAACCAAGTTTCTATCCCCGTTTGTGTTTATTATCAACCAAGTTTCTATCCCCGTTTGTGTTTATTATCAACCAAGTTTCTATCACCGTTTGTGTTTATTATCAACCAAGTTTCTATCCCCGTTTGTGTTTATTATCAACCAAGTTTCTATCCTCGTTTGTGTTTATTATCAACCAAGTTTCTATCCCCGTTTGTGTTTATTATCAACCAAGTTTCTATCCCCGTTTGTGTTTATTATCAACCAAGTTTCTATCCCCGTTTGTGTTTATTATCAACCAAGTTTCTATCCCCGTTTGTGTTTATTATCAACCAAGTTTCTATCCCCGTTTGTGTTTATTATCAACCAAGTTTCTATCCCTGTTTGTGTTTATTATCAACCAAGTTTCTATCCCCGTTTGTGTTTATTATCAACCAAGTTTCTATCCCCGTTTGTGTTTATTATCAACCAAGTTTCTATCCCCGTTTGTGTTTATTATCAACCAAGTTTCTATCCCCGTTTGTGTTTATTATCAACCAAGTTTCTATCCCCGTTTGTGTTTATTATCAACCAAGTTTCTATCCCCGTTTGTGTTTATTATCAACCAAGTTTCTATCCCCGTTTGTGTTTATTATCAACCAAGTTTCTATCCCCGTTTGTGTTTATTATCAACCAAGTTTCTATCCCCGTTTGTGTTTATTATCAATCAAGTTTCTATCCCCGTTTGTGTTTATTATCAACCAAGTTTCTATCCTCCGTTTGTGTTTATTATCAAACAAGTTTCTATCCCCGTTTGTGTTTATTATCAACCAAGTTTCTATCCCCGTTTGTGTTTATTATCAACCAAGTTTCTATCCCCGTTTGTGTTTATTATCAACCAAGTTTCTGTCCCCGTTTGTGTTTATTATCATCCAAGTTTCTATCCCCGTTTGTGTTTATTATCAACCAAGTTTCTATCCCTGTTTGTGTTTATTATCAACCAAGTTTCTATCCCTGTTTGTGTTTATTATCAACCAAGTTTCTATCCCCGTTTGTGTTTATTATCAACCAAGTTTCTATCCCCGTTTGTGTTTATTATCAACCAAGTTTCTATCCCCGTTTGTGTTTATTATCAACCAAGTTTCTGTCCTCGTTTGTGTTTATTGTTTGTGTTTTGTTTATTATCAATCAAGTTTCTATCCCCGTTTGTGTTTATTATCAACCAAGTTTCTATCCCTGTTTGTGTTTATTATCAATCAAGTTTCTATCCCCGTTTGTGTTTATTATCAACCAAGTTTCTATCCCCGTTTGTGTTTATTATCAACCAAGTTTCTATCCCCGTTTGTGTTTATTATCAATCAAGTTTCTATCCCCGTTTGTGTTTATTATCAATCAAGTTTCTATCCCCGTTTGTGTTTATTATCAACCAAGTTTCTATCCTCGTTTGTGTTTATTATCAACCAAGTTTCTATCCCCGTTTGTGTTTATTATCAACCAAGTTTCTATCCCGTTTGTGTTTATTATCAATCAAGTTTCTATCCCCGTTTGTGTTTATTATCAATCAAGTTTCTATCCCCGTTTGTGTTTATTATCAACCAAGTTTCTATCCCTGTTTGTGTTTATTATCAACCAAGTTTCTATCCCTGTTTGTGTTTATTATCAATCAAGTTTCTATCCCCGTTTGTGTTTATTATCAACCAAGTTTCTATCCCTGTTTGTGTTTATTATCAACCAAGTTTCTATCCCCGTTTGTTTATTATCAACCAAGTTTCTATCCCCGTTTGTGTTTATTATCAACCAAGTTTCTATCCCCGTTTGTGTTTATTATCAACCAAGTTTCTATCCCTGTTTGTGTTTATTATCAACCAAGTTTCTATCCCCGTTTGTGTTTATTATCAACCAAGTTTCTATCCCCGTTTGTGTTTATTATCAACAAGTTTCTATCCCCGTTTGTGTTTATTATCAACAAGTTTCTATCCCCGTTTGTGTTTATTATCAACCAAGTTTCTATCCCCGTTTGTGTTTATTATCAACCAAGTTTCTATCCCCGTTTGTGTTTATTATCAACCAAGTTTCTATCCCCGTTTGTGTTTATTATCAATCAAGTTTCTATCCCCGTTTGTGTTTATTATCAACCAAGTTTCTATCCCCGTTTGTGTTTATTATCAACCAAGTTTCTATCCCCGTTTGTGTTTATTATCAACCAAGTTTCTATCCCCGTTTGTGTTTATTATCAACCAAGTTTCTATCCCCGTTTGTGTTTATTATCAACCAAGTTTCTATCCCCGTTTGTGTTTATTATCAACCAAGTTTCTATCCCCGTTTGTGTTTATTATCAACCAAGTTTCTATCCCCTTTTGTGTTTATTATCAACCAAGTTTCTATCCCCGTTTGTGTTTATTATCAACCAAGTTTCTATCCCTGTTTGTGTTTATTATCAATCAAGTTTCTATCCCTGTTTGTGTTTATTATCAATCAAGTTTCTATCCCCGTTTGTGTTTATTATCAACCAAGTTTCTATCCCTGTTTGTGTTTATTATCAACCAAGTTTCTATCCCCGTTTGTGTTTATTATCAACCAAGTTTCTATCCCCTTTTGTGTGTATTATGAACCAAGTTTCTATCCCCGTTTGTGTTTATTATCAACCAAGTTTCTATCCCCGTTTGTGTTTATTATCAACCAAGTTTCTATCCCCGTTTGTGTTTATTATCAACCAAGTTTCTATCCCCGTTTGTGTTTATTATCAACCAAGTTTCTATCCCCGTTTGTGTTTATTATCAACCAAGTTTCTATCCCCGTTTGTGTTTATTATCAACCAAGTTTCTATCCCTGTTTGTGTTTATTATCAACCAAGTTTCTATCCCTGTTTGTGTTTATTATCAACCAAGTTTCTATCCCCGTTTGTGTTTATTATCAACCAAGTTTCTATCCTCGTTTGTGTTTATTATCAATCAAATTTATGACCCTGTTTTTTATTATTTGTGTTTATTATCAACCAAGTTTCTATCCCCGTTTGTGTTTATTATCAACCAAGTTTCTATCCCCGTTTGTGTTTATTATCAACCAAGTTTCTATTTTCCGTTTTTGTGTTTATTATCAACCAAGTTTCTATCCCCGTTTGTGTTTATTATCAACCAAGTTTCTATCCCCGTTTGTGTTTATTATCAACCAAGTTTCTATCCCCGTTTGTGTTTATTATCAACCAAGTTTCTATCCCCGTTTGTGTTTATTATCAACCAAGTTTCTATCCCCGTTTGTGTTTATTATCAACCAAGTTTCTATCCCCGTTTGTGTTTATTATCAACCAAGTTTCTATCCCGTTTGTGTTTATTATCAACCAAGTTTCTATCCCCGTTTGTGTTTATTATCAACCAAGTTTCTATCCCCGTTTGTGTTTATTATCAACCAAGTTTCTATCCCCGTTTGTGTTTATTATCAACCAAGTTTCTATCCCCGTTTGTGTTTATTATCAATCAAGTTTCTATCCCTGTTTGTGTTTATTATCAACCAAGTTTCTATCCCCGTTTGTGTTTATTATCAACCAAGTTTCTATCCCTGTTTGTGTTTATTATCAACCAAGTTTCTATCCCCGTTTGTGTTTATTATCAACCAAGTTTCTATCCCCGTTTGTGTTTATTATCAACCAAGTTTCTATCCCCGTTTGTGTTTATTATCAACCAAGTTTCTATCCCCGTTTGTGTTTATTATCAACCAAGTTTCTATCCCTGTTTGTGTTTATTATCAACCAAGTTTCTATCCCCGTTTGTGTTTATTATCAACCAAGTTTCTATCCCTGTTTGTGTTTATTATCAACCAAGTTTCTATCCCTGTTTGTGTTTATTATCAACCAAGTTTCTATCCCCGTTTGTGTTTATTATCAACCAAGTTTCTATCCCCGTTTGTGTTTATTATCAACCAAGTTTCTATCCCTGTTTGTGTTTATTATCAACCAAGTTTCTATCCCCGTTTGTGTTTATTATCAACCAAGTTTCTATCCCCGTTTGTGTTTATTATCAACCAAGTTTCTATCCCCGTTTGTGTTTATTATCAACCAAGTTTCTATCCCCGTTTGTGTTTATTATCAACCAAGTTTCTATCCCCGTTTGTGTTTATTATCAACCAAGTTTCTATCCCCGTTTGTGTTTATTATCAACCAAGTTTCTATCCCCGTTTGTGTTTATTATCAACCAAGTTTCTATCCCTGTTTGTGTTTATTATCAACCAAGTTTCTATCCCTGTTTGTGTTTATTATCAACCAAGTTTCTATCCCGTTTGTGTTTATTATCAACCAAGTTTCTATCCCCGTTTGTGTTTATTATCAACCAAGTTTCAAGTTTGTGTTTTTATTATCTATCCCTGTTTGTGTTTATTATCAACCAAGTTTCTATCCCCGTTTGTGTTTATTATCAACCAAGTTTCTATCCCCGTTTGTGTTTATTATCAACCAAGTTTCTATCCCCGTTTGTGTTTATTATCAACCAAGTTTCTATCCCCGTTTGTGTTTATTATCAACCAAGTTTCTATCCCCGTTTGTGTTTATTATCAACCAAGTTTCTATCCCCGTTTGTGTTTATTATCAACCAAGTTTCTATCCCTGTTTGTGTTTATTATCAACCAAGTTTCTATCCCCGTTTGTGTTTATTATCAACCAATTATCGTTTGTGTTTATTATCAACCAAGTTTCTATCCCGTTTGTGTTTATTATCAACGAAAATTCTGTCCCTGTTTGTGTTTATTATCAACCAAGTTTCTATCCCCGTTTGTGTTTATTATCAACCAAGTTTCTATCCCCGTTTGTGTTTATTATCAACCAAGTTTCTATCCCTGTTTGTGTTTATTATCAACCAAGTTTCTATCCTTGTTTGTGTTTATTATCAACCAAGTTTCTATCCCTGTTTGTGTTTATTATCAACCAAGTTTCTATCCCTGTTTGTGTTTATTATCAACCAAGTTTCTATCCCGTTTGTGTTTATTATCAACCAAGTTTCTATCCCCGTTTGTGTTTATTATCAACCAAGTTTCTATCCCTGTTTGTGTTTATTATCAACCAAGTTTCTATCCCCGTTTGTGTTTATTATCAACCAAGTTTCTATCCCTGTTTGTGTTTATTATCAACCAAGTTTCTATCCCTGTTTGTGTTTATTATCAACCAAGTTTCTATCCCCGTTTGTGTTTATTATCAACCAAGTTTCTATCCCCGTTTGTGTTTATTATCAACCAAGTTTCTATCCCTGTTTGTGTTTATTATCAACCAAGTTTCTATCCCCGTTTGTGTTTATTATCAACCAAGTTTCTATCCCTGTTTGTGTTTATTATCAACCAAGTTTCTATCCCCGTTTGTGTTTATTATCAACCAAGTTTCTATCCCCGTTTGTGTTTATTATCAACCAAGTTTCTATCCCCGTTTGTGTTTATTATCAACCAAGTTTCTATCCCCGTTTGTGTTTATTATCAACCAAGTTTCTATCCCTGTTTGTGTTTATTATCAACCAAGTTTCTATCCCCGTTTGTGTTTATTATCAACCAAGTTTCTATCCCCGTTTGTGTTTATTATCAATCAAGTTTCTATCCCCGTTTGTGTTTATTATCAACCAAGTTTCTATCCCCGTTTGTGTTTATTATCAACCAAGTTTCTATCCCCGTTTGTGTTTATTATCAACCAAGTTTCTATCCCCGTTTGTGTTTATTATCAACCAAGTTTCTATCCCCGTTTGTGTTTATTATCAACCAAGTTTCTATCCCTGTTTGTGTTTATTATCAACCAAGTTTCTATCCCTGTTTGTGTTTATTATCAACCAAGTTTCTATCCCCGTTTGTGTTTATTATCAATCAAGTTTCTATCCCCGTTTGTGTTTATTATCAACCAAGTTTCTATCCCTGTTTGTGTTTATTATCAACCAAGTTTCTATCCCTGTTTGTGTTTATTATCAACCAAGTTTCTATATTCTCCGTTTGTGTTTATTATCAACCAAGTTTCTATCCCCGTTTGTGTTTATTATCAACCAAGTTTCTATCCCCGTTTGTGTTTATTATCAACCAAGTTTCTATCCCCGTTTGTGTTTATTATCAACCAAGTTTCTATCCCGTTTGTGTTTATTATCAACCAAGTTTCTATCCCCGTTTGTGTTTATTATCAACCAAGTTTCTATCCCCGTTTGTGTTTATTATCAACCAAGTTTCTATCCCCGTTTGTGTTTATTATCAACCAAGTTTCTATCCCCGTTTGTGTTTATTATCAACCAAGTTTCTATCCCTGTTTGTGTTTATTATCAACCAAGTTTCTATCCCCGTTTGTGTTTATTATCAACCAAGTTTCTATCCCCGTTTGTGTTTATTATCAATCAAGTTTCTATCCCCGTTTGTGTTTATTATCAACCAAGTTTCTATCCCCGTTTGTGTTTATTATCAACCAAGTTTCTATCCCCGTTTGTGTTTATTATCAACCAAGTTTCTATCCCCGTTTGTGTTTATTATCAACCAAGTTTCTATCCCCGTTTGTGTTTATTATCAACCAAGTTTCTATCCCCGTTTGTGTTTATTATCAATCAAGTTTCTATCCCTGTTTGTGTTTATTATCAACCAAGTTTCTATCCCCTGTTTGTGTTTATTATCAACCAAGTTTCTATCCCCGTTTGTGTTTATTATCAACCAAGTTTCTATCCCCGTTTGTGTTTATTATCAACCAAGTTTCTATCCCTGTTTGTGTTTATTATCAATCAAGTTTCTATCCCCGTTTGTGTTTTTATTATCAACCAAGTTTCTATCCCCGTTTGTGTTTATTATCAACCAAGTTTCTATCCCTGTTTGTGTTTATTATCAACCAAGTTTCTATCCCCGTTTGTGTTTATTATCAACCAAGTTTCTATCCCCGTTTGTGTTTATTATCAACCAAGTTTCTATCCCCGTTTGTGTTTATTATCAACCAAGTTTCTATCCCTGTTTGTGTTTATTATCAACCAAGTTTCTATCCCTGTTTGTGTTTATTATCAACCAAGTTTCTATCCCCGTTTGTGTTTATTATCAACCAAGTTTCTATCCCCGTTTGTGTTTATTATCAACCAAGTTTCTATCCCTGTTTGTGTTTATTATCAACCAAGTTTCTATCCCCGTTTGTGTTTATTATCAACCAAGTTTCTATCCCCGTTTGTGTTTATTATCAACCAAGTTTCTATCCCCGTTTGTGTTTATTATCAACCAAGTTTCTATCCCTGTTTGTGTTTATTATCAACCAAGTTTCTATCCCCGTTTGTGTTTATTATCAACCAAGTTTCTATCCCCGTTTGTGTTTATTATCAACCAAGTTTCTATCCCCCCGTTTGTGTTTATTATCAACCAAGTTTCTATCCCCGTTTGTGTTTATTATCAACCAAGTTTCTATCCCTGTTTGTGTTTATTATCAATCAAGTTTCTATCCCCGTTTGTGTTTATTATCAACCAAGTTTCTATCCCTGTTTGTGTTTATTATCAACCAAGTTTCTATCCCTGTTTGTGTTTATTATCAATCAAGTTTCTATCCCCGTTTGTGTTTATTATCAACCAAGTTTCTATCCCCTTTTGTGTTTATTATCAACCAAGTTTCTATCCCCGTTTGTGTTTATTATCAACCAAGTTTCTATCCCCGTTTGTGTTTATTATCAACCAAGTTTCTATCCCCGTTTGTGTTTATTATCAACCAAGTTTCTATCCCCGTTTGTGTTTATTATCAACCAAGTTTCTATCCCCGTTTGTGTTTATTATCAATCAAGTTTCTATCCCTGTTTGTGTTTATTATCAACCAAGTTTCTATCCCCGTTTGTGTTTATTATCAACCAAGTTTCTATCCCCGTTTGTGTTTATTATCAACCAAGTTTCTATCCCCGTTTGTGTTTATTATCAACCAAGTTTCTATCCCCGTTTGTGTTTATTATCAACCAAGTTTCTATCCCTGTTTGTGTTTATTATCAACCAAGTTTCTATCCCCGTTTGTGTTTATTATCAACCGAGTTTCTATCGCGTTTGTGTTTACTTATGAACCAAGTTTCTATCCCGTTTTGTGTTCATAATTAATCAAGTTTCTGTCCCGGTTTGTTTTTATTATCAACCAAGTTTCTATCCCTGTTTGTGTTTATTATCAACCAAGTTTCTATCCCTGTTTGTGTTTATTATCAACCAAGTTTCTATCCCCGTTTGTGTTTATTATCAACCAAGTTTCTATCCCTGTTTGTGTTTATTATCAACCAAGTTTCTATCCCTGTTTGTGTTTATTATCAACCAAGTTTCTATCCCTGTTTGTGTTTATTATCAACCAAGTTTCTATCCCCGTTTGTGTTTATTATCAACCAAGTTTCTATCCCCGTTTGTGTTTATTATCAACCAAGTTTCTATCCCCGTTTGTGTTTATTATCAATCAAGTTTCTATCCCCGTTTGTGTTTATTATCAATCAAGTTTCTATCCCCGTTTGTGTTTATTATCAACCAAGTTTCTATCCCCGTTTGTGTTTATTATCAACCAAGTTTCTATCCCCGTTTGTGTTTATTATCAACCAAGTTTCTATCCCCGTTTGTGTTTATTATCAACCAAGTTTCTATCCCCGTTTGTGTTTATTATCAACCAAGTTTCTATCCCCGTTTGTGTTTATTATCAACCAAGTTTCTATCCCTGTTTGTGTTTATTATCAACCAAGTTTCTATCCCTGTTTGTGTTTATTATCAACCAAGTTTCTATCCCCGTTTGTGTTTATTATCAACCAAGTTTCTATCCCCGTTTGTGTTTATTATCAACCAAGTTTCTATCCCCGTTTGTGTTTATTATCAACCAAGTTTCTATCCCCGTTTGTGTTTATTATCAACCAAGTTTCTATCCCCGTTTGTGTTTATTATCAACCAAGTTTCTATCCCCGTTTGTGTTTATTATCAACCAAGTTTCTATCCCCGTTTGTGTTTATTATCAACCAAGTTTTCGTTTGTGTTTATTATCAACCAAGTTTCTATCCCCGTTTGTGTTTATTATCAACCAAGTTTCTATCCCCGTTTGTGTTTATTATCAACCAAGTTTCTATCCCCGTTTGTGTTTATTATCAACCAAGTTTCTATCCCCGTTTGTGTTTATTATCAATCAAGTTTCTATCCCTGTTTGTGTTTATTATCAACCAAGTTTCTAATCAAGTTTCTATCCCGTTTGTGTTTATTATCAACCAAGTTTCTATCCCCGTTTGTGTTTATTATCAACCAAGTTTCTATCCCTGTTTGTGTTTATTATCAACCAAGTTTCTATCCCGTTTGTGTTTATTATCAACCAAGTTTCTATCCCCGTTTGTGTTTATTATCAACCAAGTTTCTATCCCCGTTTGTGTTTATTATCAACCAAGTTTCTATCCCCGTTTGTGTTTATTATCAACCAAGTTTCTATCCCTGTTTGTGTTTATTATCAACCAAGTTTCTATCCCTGTTTGTGTTTATTATCAACCAAGTTTCTATCCCTGTTTGTGTTTATTATCAACCAAGTTTCTATCCCTGTTTGTGTTTATTATCAACCAAGTTTCTATCCCTGTTTGTGTTTATTATCAACCAAGTTTCTATCCCTGTTTGTGTTTATTATCAACCAAGTTTCTTTCCCTGTTAGTGTTTATTATCAACCAAGTTTCTATCCCCGTTTGTGTTTATTATCAACCAAGTTTCTATCCCTGTTTGTGTTTATTATCAACCAAGTTTCTATCCCCGTTTGTGTTTATTATCAACCAAGTTTCTATCCCCGTTTGTGTTTATTATCAATCAAGTTTCTATCCCTGTTTGTGTTTATTATCAACCAAGTTTCTATCCCCTGTTTGTGTTTATTATCAACCAAGTTTCTATCCCTGTTTGTGTTTATTATCAACCAAGTTTCTATCCCCGTTTGTGTTTATTATCAACCAAGTTTCTATCCCTGTTTGTGTTTATTATCAACCAAGTTTCTATCCCTGTTTGTGTTTATTATCAACCAAGTTTCTATCCCCGTTTGTGTTTATTATCAACCAAGTTTCTATCCCCGTTTGTGTTTATTATCAACCAAGTTTCTATCCCTGTTTGTGTTTATTATCAACCAAGTTTCTATCCCCGTTTGTGTTTATTATCAACCAAGTTTCTATCCCCGTTTGTGTTTATTATCAACCAAGTTTCTATCCCCGTTTGTGTTTATTATCAACCAAGTTTCTATCCCCGTTTGTGTTTATTATCAACCAAGTTTCTATCCCCGTTTGTGTTTATTATCAATCAAGTTTCTATCCCCGTTTGTGTTTATTATCAACCAAGTTTCTATCCCTGTTTGTGTTTATTATCAACCAAGTTTCTATCCCCGTTTGTGTTTATTATCAACCAAGTTTCTATCCCTGTTTGTGTTTATTATCAACCAAGTTTCTATCCCCGTTTGTGTTTATTATCAACCAAGTTTCTATCCCTGTTTGTGTTTATTATCAACCAAGTTTCTATCCCCGTTTGTGTTTATTATCAATCAAGTTTCTATCCCCGTTTGTGTTTATTATCAACCAAGTTTCTATCCCCGTTTGTGTTTATTATCAACCAAGTTTCTATCCCCGTTTGTGTTTATTATCAACCAAGTTTCTATCCCCGTTTGTGTTTATTATCAACCAAGTTTCTATCCCTGTTTGTGTTTATTATCAACCAAGTTTCTATCCCTGTTTGTGTTTATTATCAACCAAGTTTCTATCCCCGTTTGTGTTTATTATCAATCAAGTTTCTATCCCTGTTTGTGTTTATTATCAACCAAGTTTCTATCCCCGTTTGTGTTTATTATCAACCAAGTTTCTATCCCCGTTTGTGTTTATTATCAATCAAGTTTCTATCCCTGTTTGTGTTTATTATCAACCAAGTTTCTATCCCCGTTTGTGTTTATTATCAACCAAGTTTCTATCCCTGTTTGTGTTTATTATCAACCAAGTTTCTATCCCTGTTTGTGTTTATTATCAACCAAGTTTCTATCCCCGTTTGTGTTTATTATCAACCAAGTTTCTATCCCCGTTTGTGTTTATTATCAACCAAGTTTCTATCCCTGTTTGTGTTTATTATCAACCAAGTTTCTATCCCTGTTTGTGTTTATTATCAACCAAGTTTCTATCCCCGTTTGTGTTTATTATCAACCAAGTTTCTATCCCCGTTTGTGTTTATTATCAACCAAGTTTCTATCCCCGTTTGTGTTTATTATCAACCAAGTTTCTATCCCTGTTTGTGTTTATTATCAACCAAGTTTCTATCCCCTGTTTGTGTTTATTATCAACCAAGTTTCTATCCCCGTTTGTGTTTATTATCAACCAAGTTTCTATCCCTGTTTGTGTTTATTATCAACCAAGTTTCTATCCCCGTTTGTGTTTATTATCAACCAAGTTTCTATCCCCGTTTGTGTTTATTATCAACCAAGTTTCTATCCCCGTTTGTGTTTATTATCAACCAAGTTTCTATCCCCGTTTGTGTTTATTATCAACCAAGTTTCTATCCCTGTTTGTGTTTATTATCAACCAAGTTTCTATCCCGTTTGTGTTTATTATCAACCAAGTTTCTATCCCTGTTTGTGTTTATTATCAACCAAGTTTCTATCCCTGTTTGTGTTTATTATCAACCAAGTTTCTATCCCTGTTTGTGTTTATTATCAACCAAGTTTCTATCCCGTTTGTGTTTATTATCAACCAAGTTTCTATCCCCGTTTGTGTTTATTATCAACCAAGTTTCTATCCCCGTTTGTGTTTATTATCAACCAAGTTTCTATCCCCGTTTGTGTTTATTATCAACCAAGTTTCTATCCCTGTTTGTGTTTATTATATTATCGTTTGTGTTTATTATCAAGTTTCTATCCTCGTTTGTGTTTATTATCAACCAAGTTTCTATCCCCGTTTGTGTTTATTATCAACCAAGTTTCTATCCCCGTTTGTGTTTATTATCAACCAAGTTTCTATCCCTGTTTGTGTTTATTATCAACCAAGTTTCTATCCCCGTTTGTGTTTATTATCAATCAAGTTTCTATCCCTGTTTGTGTTTATTATCAACCAAGTTTCTATCCCTGTTTGTGTTTATTATCAATCAAGTTTCTATCCCCGTTTGTGTTTATTATCAACCAAGTTTCTATCCCCGTTTGTGTTTATTATCAACCAAGTTTCTATCCCCGTTTGTGTTTATTATCAACCAAGTTTCTATCCCTGTTTGTGTTTATTATCAACCAAGTTTCTATCCCTGTTTGTGTTTATTATCAACCAAGTTTCTATCCCCTGTTTGTGTTTATTATCAACCAAGTTTCTATCCCTGTTTGTGTTTATTATCAACCAAGTTTCTATCCCTGTTTGTGTTTATTATCAACCAAGTTTCTATCCCTGTTTGTGTTTATTATCAACCAAGTTTCTATCCCCGTTTGTGTTTATTATCAACCAAGTTTCTATCCCTGTTTGTGTTTATTATCAACCAAGTTTCTATCCCTGTTTGTGTTTATTATCAACCAAGTTTCTATCCCTGTTTGTGTTTATTATCAACCAAGTTTCTATCCCTGTTTGTGTTTATTATCAACCAAGTTTCTATCCCTGTTTGTGTTTATTATCAACCAAGTTTCTATCCCTGTTTGTGTTTATTATCAACCAAGTTTCTATCCCCGTTTGTGTTTATTATCAACCAAGTTTCTATCCCTGTTTGTGTTTATTATCAACCAAGTTTCTATCCCTGTTTGTGTTTATTATCAACCAAGTTTCTATCCCCGTTTGTGTTTATTATCAACCAAGTTTCTATCCCCGTTTGTGTTTATTATCAACCAAGTTTCTATCCCTGTTTGTGTTTATTATCAACCAAGTTTCTATCCCTGTTTGTGTTTATTATCAACCAAGTTTCTATCCCCGTTTGTGTTTTTATTATCAAGTTTCTATCCCCAAGTTTATTATCCCGTTTGTGTTTATTATCAACCAAGTTTCTATCCCCGTTTGTGTTTATTATCAACCAAGTTTCTATCCCTGTTTGTGTTTATTATCAACCAAGTTTCTATCCCTGTTTGTGTTTATTATCAACCAAGTTTCTATCCCCGTTTGTGTTTATTATCAACCAAGTTTCTATCCCTGTTTGTGTTTATTATCAACCAAGTTTCTATCCCTGTTTGTGTTTATTATCAACCAAGTTTCTATCCCTGTTTGTGTTTATTATCAACCAAGTTTCTATCCCTGTTTGTGTTTATTATCAATCAAGTTTCTATCCCTGTTTGTGTTTATTATCAACCAAGTTTCTATCCCGTTTGTGTTTATTATCAACCAAGTTTCTATCCCCGTTTGTGTTTATTATCAACCAAGTTTCTATCCCTGTTTGTGTTTATTATCAACCAAGTTTCTATCCCTGTTTGTGTTTATTATCAACCAAGTTTCTATCCCTGTTTGTGTTTATTATCAACCAAGTTTCTATCCCTGTTTGTGTTTATTATCAACCAAGTTTCTATCCCCGTTTGTGTTTATTATCAACCAAGTTTCTATCCCTGTTTGTGTTTATTATCAACCAAGTTTCTATCCCTGTTTGTGTTTATTATCAACCAAGTTTCTATCCCCGTTTGTGTTTATTATCAACCAAGTTTCTATCCCCGTTTGTGTTTATTATCAACCAAGTTTCTATCCCTGTTTGTGTTTATTATCAACCAAGTTTCTATCCCTGTTTGTGTTTATTATCAACCAAGTTTCTATCCCTGTTTGTGTTTATTATCAACCAAGTTTCTATCCCCGTTTGTGTTTATTATCAACCAAGTTTCTATCCCGTTTGTGTTTATTATCAACCAAGTTTCTATCCCTGTTTGTGTTTATTATCAACCAAGTTTCTATCCCCGTTTGTGTTTATTATCAACCAAGTTTCTATCCCTGTTTGTGTTTATTATCAACCAAGTTTCTATCCCTGTTTGTGTTTATTATCAACCAAGTTTCTATCCCTGTTTGTGTTTATTATCAACCAAGTTTCTATCCCTGTTTGTGTTTATTATCAACCAAGTTTCTATCCCTGTTTGTGTTTATTATCAACCAAGTTTCTATCCCTGTTTGTGTTTATTATCAACCAAGTTTCTATCCCCGTTTGTGTTTATTATCAACCAAGTTTCTATCCCTGTTTGTGTTTATTATCAACCAAGTTTCTATCCCTGTTTGTGTTTATTATCAACCAAGTTTCTATCCCGTTTGTGTTTATTATCAACCAAGTTTCTATCCCCGTTTGTGTTTATTATCAACCAAGTTTCTATCCCTGTTTGTGTTTATTATCAACCAAGTTTCTATCCCTGTTTGTGTTTATTATCAACCAAGTTTCTATCCCCGTTTGTGTTTATTATCAACCAAGTTTCTATCCCCGTTTGTGTTTATTATCAACCAAGTTTCTATCCCTGTTTGTGTTTATTATCAACCAAGTTTCTATCCCTGTTTGTGTTTATTATCAACCAAGTTTCTATCCCTGTTTGTGTTTATTATCAACCAAGTTTCTATCCCCGTTTGTGTTTATTATCAACCAAGTTTCTATCCCTGTTTGTGTTTATTATCAACCAAGTTTCTATCCCCGTTTGTGTTTATTATCAACCAAGTTTCTATCCCTGTTTGTGTTTATTATCAACCAAGTTTCTATCCCCGTTTGTGTTTATTATCAACCAAGTTTCTATCCCTGTTTGTGTTTATTATCAACCAAGTTTCTATCCCTGTTTGTGTTTATTATCAACCAAGTTTCTATCCCTGTTTGTGTTTATTATCAACCAAGTTTCTATCCCGTTTGTGTTTATTATCAACCAAGTTTCTATCCCTGTTTGTGTTTATTATCAACCAAGTTTCTATCCCTGTTTGTGTTTATTATCAACCAAGTTTCTATCCCTGTTTGTGTTTATTATCAACCAAGTTTCTATCCCTGTTTGTGTTTATTATCAACCAAGTTTCTATCCCTGTTTGTGTTTATTATCAACCAAGTTTCTATCCCTGTTTGTGTTTATTATCAACCAAGTTTCTATCCCTGTTTGTGTTTATTATCAACCAAGTTTCTATCCCGTTTGTGTTTATTATCAACCAAGTTTCTATCCCTGTTTGTGTTTATTATCAACCAAGTTTCTATCCCTGTTTGTGTTTATTATCAACCAAGTTTCTATCCCCGTTTGTGTTTATTATCAATCAAGTTTCTATCCCTGTTTGTGTTTATTATCAACCAAGTTTCTATCCCTGTTTGTGTTTATTATCAACCAAGTTTCTATCCCTGTTTGTTTATTATCAACCAAGTTTCTATCCCCGTTTGTGTTTATTATCAACCAAGTTTCTATCCCTGTTTGTGTTTATTATCAACCAAGTTTCTATCCCTGTTTGTGTTTATTATCAACCAAGTTTCTATCCCTGTTTGTGTTTATTATCAACCAAGTTTCTATCCCTGTTTGTGTTTATTATCAACCAAGTTTCTATCCCCGTTTGTGTTTATTATCAACCAAGTTTCTATCCCTGTTTGTGTTTATTATCAACCAAGTTTCTATCCCTGTTTGTGTTTATTATCAACCAAGTTTCTATCCCTGTTTGTGTTTATTATCAACCAAGTTTCTATCCCCTGTTTGTGTTTATTATCAACCAAGTTTCTATCCCCGTTTGTGTTTATTATCAACCAAGTTTCTATCCCTGTTTGTGTTTATTATCAACCAAGTTTCTATCCCTGTTTGTGTTTATTATCAACCAAGTTTCTATCCCTGTTTGTGTTTATTATCAACCAAGTTTCTATCCCTGTTTGTGTTTATTATCAACCAAGTTTCTATCCCCGTTTGTGTTTATTATCAACCAAGTTTCTATCCCTGTTTGTGTTTATTATCAACCAAGTTTCTATCCCTGTTTGTGTTTATTATCAACCAAGTTTCTATCCCTGTTTGTGTTTATTATCAACCAAGTTTCTATCCCTGTTTGTGTTTATTATCAACCAAGTTTCTATCCCTGTTTGTGTTTATTATCAACCAAGTTTCTATCCCTGTTTGTGTTTATTATCAACCAAGTTTCTATCCCCGTTTGTGTTTATTATCAACCAAGTTTCTATCCCTGTTTGTGTTTATTATCAACCAAGTTTCTATCCCCGTTTGTGTTTATTATCAACCAAGTTTCTATCCCTGTTTGTGTTTATTATCAACCAAGTTTCTATCCCTGTTTGTGTTTATTATCAACCAAGTTTCTATCCCTGTTTGTGTTTATTATCAACCAAGTTTCTATCCCCGTTTGTGTTTATTATCAACCAAGTTTCTATCCCTGTTTGTGTTTATTATCAACCAAGTTTCTATCCCTGTTTGTGTTTATTATCAACCAAGTTTCTATCCCCGTTTGTGTTTATTATCAATCAAGTTTCTATCCCTGTTTGTGTTTATTATCAACCAAGTTTCTATCCCCGTTTGTGTTTATTATCAACCAAGTTTCTATCCCCGTTTGTGTTTATTATCAACCAAGTTTCTTTCCCTGTTTGTGTTTATTATCAACCAAGTTTCTATCCCCGTTTGTGTTTATTATCAACCAAGTTTCTATCCCTGTTTGTGTTTATTATCAACCAAGTTTCTATCCCTGTTTGTGTTTATTATCAACCAAGTTTCTATCCCTGTTTGTGTTTATTATCAACCAAGTTTCTATCCCTGTTTGTGTTTATTATCAACCAAGTTTCTATCCCTGTTTGTGTTTATTATCAACCAAGTTTCTATCCCTGTTTGTGTTTATTATCAACCAAGTTTCTATCCCTGTTTGTGTTTATTATCAACCAAGTTTCTATCCCTGTTTGTGTTTATTATCAACCAAGTTTCTATCCCCGTTTGTGTTTATTATCAACCAAGTTTCTATCCCTGTTTGTGTTTATTATCAACCAAGTTTCTATCCCTGTTTGTGTTTATTATCAACCAAGTTTCTATCCCTGTTTGTGTTTATTATCAACCAAGTTTCTATCCCTGTTTGTGTTTATTATCAACCAAGTTTCTATCCCCGTTTGTGTTTATTATCAACCAAGTTTCTATCCCTGTTTGTGTTTATTATCAACCAAGTTTCTATCCCCGTTTGTGTTTATTATCAACCAAGTTTCTATCCCTGTTTGTGTTTATTATCAACCAAGTTTCTATCCCTGTTTGTGTTTATTATCAACCAAGTTTCTATCCCCGTTTGTGTTTATTATCAACCAAGTTTCTATCCCTGTTTGTGTTTATTATCAACCAAGTTTCTATCCCTGTTTGTGTTTATTATCAACCAAGTTTCTATCCCTGTTTGTGTTTATTATCAACCAAGTTTCTATCCCTGTTTGTGTTTATTATCAACCAAGTTTCTATCCCTGTTTGTGTTTATTATCAACCAAGTTTCTATCCCCGTTTGTGTTTATTATCAACCAAGTTTCTATCCCTGTTTGTGTTTATTATCAACCAAGTTTCTATCCCTGTTTGTGTTTATTATCAACCAAGTTTCTATCCCTGTTTGTGTTTATTATCAACCAAGTTTCTATCCCTGTTTGTGTTTATTATCAACCAAGTTTCTATCCCCGTTTGTGTTTATTATCAACCAAGTTTCTATCCCTGTTTGTGTTTATTATCAACCAAGTTTCTATCCCTGTTTGTGTTTATTATCAACCAAGTTTCTATCCCTGTTTGTGTTTATTATCAACCAAGTTTCTATCCCTGTTTGTGTTTATTATCAACCAAGTTTCTATCCCTGTTTGTGTTTATTATCAACCAAGTTTCTATCCCTGTTTGTGTTTATTATCAACCAAGTTTCTATCCCTGTTTGTGTTTATTATCAACCAAGTTTCTATCCCTGTTTGTGTTTATTATCAACCAAGTTTCTATCCCCGTTTGTGTTTATTATCAACCAAGTTTCTATCCCTGTTTGTGTTTATTATCAACCAAGTTTCTATCCCTGTTTGTGTTTATTATCAACCAAGTTTCTATCCCCGTTTGTGTTTGTGTTTATTATCAACCAAGTTTCTATCCCTGTTTGTGTTTATTATCAACCAAGTTTCTATCCCTGTTTGTGTTTATTATCAACCAAGTTTCTATCCCTGTTTGTGTTTATTATCAATCAAGTTTCTATCCCCGTTTGTGTTTATTATCAACCAAGTTTCTATCCCTGTTTGTGTTTATTATCAACCAAGTTTCTATCCCCGTTTGTGTTTATTATCAACCAAGTTTCTATCCCTGTTTGTGTTTATTATCAACCAAGTTTCTATCCCTGTTTGTGTTTATTATCAACCAAGTTTCTATCCCTGTTTGTGTTTATTATCAACCAAGTTTCTATCCCTGTTTGTGTTTATTATCAACCAAGTTTCTATCCCTGTTTGTGTTTATTATCAACCAAGTTTCTATCCCTGTTTGTGTTTATTATCAACCAAGTTTCTATCCCTGTTTGTGTTTATTATCAACCAAGTTTCTATCCCTGTTTGTGTTTATTATCAACCAAGTTTCTATCCCGTTTGTGTTTATTATCAACCAAGTTTCTATCCCTGTTTGTGTTTATTATCAACCAAGTTTCTATCCCCGTTTGTGTTTATTATCAACCAAGTTTCTATCCCTGTTTGTGTTTATTATCAACCAAGTTTCTATTATCTGTTTGTGTTTATTATCAATCAAGTTTCTATCCCTGTTTGTGTTTATTATCAACCAAGTTTCTATCCCTGTTTGTGTTTATTATCAACCAAGTTTCTATCCCTGTTTGTGTTTATTATCAACCAAGTTTCTATCCCTGTTTGTGTTTATTATCAACCAAGTTTCTATCCCTGTTTGTGTTTATTATCAACCAAGTTTCTATCCCTGTTTGTGTTTATTATCAACCAAGTTTCTATCCCTGTTTGTGTTTATTATCAACCAAGTTTCTATCCCTGTTTGTGTTTATTATCAACCAAGTTTCTATCCCTGTTTGTGTTTATTATCAACCAAGTTTCTATCCCTGTTTGTGTTTATTATCAACCAAGTTTGTGTTTATTATCAACCAAGTTTCTATCCCTGTTTGTGTTTATTATCAACCAAGTTTCTATCCCTGTTTGTGTTTATTATCAACCAAGTTTCTATCCCTGTTTGTGTTTATTATCAACCAAGTTTCTATCCCCGTTTGTGTTTATTATCAACCAAGTTTCTATCCCTGTTTGTGTTTATTATCAACCAAGTTTCTATCCCTGTTTGTGTTTATTATCAACCAAGTTTCTATCCCCGTTTGTGTTTATTATCAACCAAGTTTCTATCCCTGTTTGTGTTTATTATCAACCAAGTTTCTATCCCCGTTTGTGTTTATTATCAACCAAGTTTCTATCCCTGTTTGTGTTTATTATCAACCAAGTTTCTATCCCTGTTTGTGTTTATTATCAACCAAGTTTCTATCCCTGTTTGTGTTTATTATCAACCAAGTTTCTATCCCTGTTTGTGTTTATTATCAACCAAGTTTCTATCCCTGTTTGTGTTTATTATCAACCAAGTTTCTATCCCTGTTTGTGTTTATTATCAACCAAGTTTCTATCCCTGTTTGTGTTTATTATCAACCAAGTTTCTATCCCTGTTTGTGTTTATTATCAACCAAGTTTCTATCCCCGTTTGTGTTTATTATCAACCAAGTTTCTATCCCTGTTTGTGTTTATTATCAACCAAGTTTCTATCCCTGTTTGTGTTTATTATCAACCAAGTTTCTATCCCTGTTTGTGTTTATTATCAACCAAGTTTCTATCCCTGTTTGTGTTTATTATCAACCAAGTTTCTATCCCTGTTTGTGTTTATTATCAACCAAGTTTCTATCCCTGTTTGTGTTTATTATCAACCAAGTTTCTATCCCCTGTTTGTGTTTATTATCAACCAAGTTTCTATCCCTGTTTGTGTTTATTATCAACCAAGTTTCTATCCCTGTTTGTGTTTATTATCAACCAAGTTTCTATCCCTGTTTGTGTTTATTATCAACCAAGTTTCTATCCCTGTTTGTGTTTATTATCAACCAAGTTTCTATCCCTGTTTGTGTTTATTATCAACCAAGTTTCTATCCCTGTTTGTGTTTATTATCAACCAAGTTTCTATCCCTGTTTGTGTTTATTATCAACCAAGTTTCTATCCCTGTTTGTGTTTATTATCAACCAAGTTTCTATCCCTGTTTGTGTTTATTATCAACCAAGTTTCTATCCCTGTTTGTGTTTATTATCAACCAAGTTTCTATCCCCTGTTTGTGTTTATTATCAACCAAGTTTCTATCCCTGTTTGTGTTTATTATCAACCAAGTTTCTATCCCTGTTTGTGTTTATTATCAACCAAGTTTCTATCCCTGTTTGTGTTTATTATCAACCAAGTTTCTATCCCTGTTTGTGTTTATTATCAACCAAGTTTCTATCCCTGTTTGTGTTTATTATCAACCAAGTTTCTATCCCTGTTTGTGTTTATTATCAACCAAGTTTCTATCCCTGTTTGTGTTTATTATCAACCAAGTTTCTATCCCTGTTTGTGTTTATTATCAACCAAGTTTCTATCCCCGTTTGTGTTTATTATCAACCAAGTTTCTATCCCTGTTTGTGTTTATTATCAATCAAGTTTCTATCCCTGTTCGTTTGTGTTTATTATCAACCAAGTTTCTATCCCTGTTTGTGTTTATTATCAACCAAGTTTCTATCCCTGTTTGTGTTTATTATCAACCAAGTTTCTATCCCTGTTTGTGTTTATTATCAACCAAGTTTCTATCCCTGTTTGTGTTTATTATCAACCAAGTTTCTATCCCCGTTTGTGTTTATTATCAACCAAGTTTCTATCCCTGTTTGTGTTTATTATCAACCAAGTTTCTATCCCTGTTTGTGTTTATTATCAACCAAGTTTCTATCCCTGTTTGTGTTTATTATCAACCAAGTTTCTATCCCTGTTTGTGTTTATTATCAACCAAGTTTCTATCCCTGTTTGTGTTTATTATCAACCAAGTTTCTATCCCCGTTTGTGTTTATTATCAACCAAGTTTCTATCCCTGTTTGTGTTTATTATCAACCAAGTTTCTATCCCTGTTTGTGTTTATTATCAACCAAGTTTCTATCCCTGTTTGTGTTTATTATCAACCAAGTTTCTATCCCCGTTTGTGTTTATTATCAACCAAGTTTCTATCCCTGTTTGTGTTTATTATCAACCAAGTTTCTATCCCTGTTTGTGTTTATTATCAACCAAGTTTCTATCCCTGTTTTGTTTATTATCAACCAAGTTTCTATCCCTGTTTGTGTTTATTATCAACCAAGTTTCTATCCCTGTTTGTGTTTATTATCAACCAAGTTTCTATCCCTGTTTGTGTTTATTATCAACCAAGTTTCTATCCCTGTTTGTGTTTATTATCAACCAAGTTTCTATCCCTGTTTGTGTTTATTATCAATCAAGTTTCTATCCCTGTTTGTGTTTATTATCAACCAAGTTTCTATCCCTGTTTGTGTTTATTATCAACCAAGTTTCTATCCCCGTTTGTGTTTATTATCAACCAAGTTTCTATCCCCGTTTGTGTTTATTATCAACCAAGTTTTTCCCTGTTTGTGTTTATCAACCAAGTTTCTATCCCGTTTGTGTTTATTATCAACCAAGTTTCTATCCCTGTTTGTGTTTATTATCAACCAAGTTTCTATCCCCGTTTGTGTTTATTATCAACCAAGTTTCTATCCCTGTTTGTGTTTATTATCAACCAAGTTTCTATCCCGTTTGTGTTTATTATCAATCAAGTTTCTATCCCTGTTTGTGTTTATTATCAACCAAGTTTCTATCCCTGTTTGTGTTTATTATCAACCAAGTTTCTATCCCTGTTTGTGTTTATTATCAACCAAGTTTCTATCCCCGTTTGTGTTTATTATCAACCAAGTTTCTATCCCTGTTTGTGTTTATTATCAACCAAGTTTCTATCCCCGTTTGTGTTTATTATCAACCAAGTTTCTATCCCTGTTTGTGTTTATTATCAACCAAGTTTCTATCCCTGTTTGTGTTTATTATCAACCAAGTTTCTATCCCTGTTTGTGTTTATTATCAACCAAGTTTCTATCCCCGTTTGTGTTTATTATCAACCAAGTTTCTATCCCGTTTGTGTTTATTATCAACCAAGTTTCTATCCCCGTTTGTGTTTATTATCAACCAAGTTTCTATCCCTGTTTGTGTTTATTATCAACCAAGTTTCTATCCCCGTTTGTGTTTATTATCAACCAAGTTTCTATCCCTGTTTGTGTTTATTATCAACCAAGTTTCTATCCCTGTTTGTGTTTATTATCAACCAAGTTTCTATCCCCGTTTGTGTTTATTATCAACCAAGTTTCTATCCCTGTTTGTGTTTATTATCAACCAAGTTTCTATCCCTGTTTGTGTTTATTATCAACCAAGTTTCTATCCCTGTTTGTGTTTATTATCAACCAAGTTTCTATCCCTGTTTGTGTTTATTATCAACCAAGTTTCTATCCCCGTTTGTGTTTATTATCAACCAAGTTTCTATCCCTGTTTGTGTTTATTATCAACCAAGTTTCTATCCCTGTTTGTGTTTATTATCAACCAAGTTTCTATCCCTGTTTGTGTTTATTATCAACCAAGTTTCTATCCCTGTTTGTGTTTATTATCAACCAAGTTTCTATCCCTGTTTGTGTTTATTATCAACCAAGTTTCTATCCCTGTTTGTGTTTATTATCAACCAAGTTTCTATCCCCGTTTGTGTTTATTATCAACCAAGTTTCTATCCCTGTTTGTGTTTATTATCAACCAAGTTTCTATCCCTGTTTGTGTTTATTATCAACCAAGTTTCTATCCCTGTTTGTGTTTATTATCAACCAAGTTTCTATCCCTGTTTGTGTTTATTATCAACCAAGTTTCTATCCCCGTTTGTGTTTATTATCAACCAAGTTTCTATCCCTGTTTGTGTTTATTATCAATCAAGTTTCTATCCCTGTTTGTGTTTATTATCAACCAAGTTTCTATCCCTGTTTGTGTTTATTATCAACCAAGTTTCTATCCCTGTTTGTGTTTATTATCAACCAAGTTTCTATCCCTGTTTGTGTTTATTATCAACCAAGTTTCTATCCCTGTTTGTGTTTATTATCAATCAAGTTTCTATCCCTGTTTGTGTTTATTATCAACCAAGTTTCTATCCCCGTTTGTGTTTATTATCAACCAAGTTTCTATCCCCTGTTTGTGT
Source organism: Tachypleus tridentatus (assembly GCF_004210375.1). NCBI lineage: Eukaryota > Metazoa > Arthropoda > Merostomata > Xiphosura > Limulidae > Tachypleus > Tachypleus tridentatus. The sequence continues at coordinate 103,089,662 of NC_134831.1, forward strand.
TTATTATCAACCAAGTTTCTATCCCTGTTTGTGTTTATTATCAACCAAGTTTCTATCCCTGTTTGTGTTTATTATCAACCAAGTTTCTATCCCTGTTTGTGTTTATTATCAACCAAGTTTCTATCCCTGTTTGTGTTTATTATCAACCAAGTTTCTATCCCGTTTGTGTTTATTATCAACCAAGTTTCTATCCCCGTTTGTGTTTATTATCAACCAAGTTTCTATCCCTGTTTGTGTTTATTATCAACCAAGTTTCTATCCCTGTTTGTGTTTATTATCAACCAAGTTTCTATCCCTGTTTGTGTTTATTATCAACCAAGTTTCTATCCCTGTTTGTGTTTATTATCAACCAAGTTTCTATCCCTGTTTGTGTTTATTATCAACCAAGTTTCTATCCCGTTTGTGTTTATTATCAACCAAGTTTCTATCCCTGTTTGTGTTTATTATCAACCAAGTTTCTATCCCGTTTGTGTTTATTATCAACCAAGTTTCTATCCCTGTTTGTGTTTATTATCAACCAAGTTTCTATCCCTGTTTGTGTTTATTATCAATCAAGTTTCTATCCCTGTTTGTGTTTATTATCAACCAAGTTTCTATCCCCGTTTGTGTTTATTATCAACCAAGTTTCTATCCCTGTTTGTGTTTATTATCAACCAAGTTTCTATCCCTGTTTGTGTTTATTATCAAGTTTCTATCCCGTTTGTGTTTATTATCAACCAAGTTTCTATCCCTGTTTGTGTTTATTATCAACCAAGTTTCTATCCCTGTTTGTGTTTATTATCAACCAAGTTTCTATCCCTGTTTGTGTTTATTATCAACCAAGTTTCTATCCCCTGTTTGTGTTTATTATCAACCAAGTTTCTATCCCCGTTTGTGTTTATTATCAACCAAGTTTCTATCCCTGTTTGTGTTTATTATCAACCAAGTTTCTATCCCTGTTTGTGTTTATTATCAACCAAGTTTCTATCCCTGTTTGTGTTTATTATCAACCAAGTTTCTATCCCTGTTTGTGTTTATTATCAACCAAGTTTCTATCCCTGTTTGTGTTTATTATCAACCAAGTTTCCCTGTTTGTGTTTATTATCCCTGTTTGTGTTTATTATCAACCAAGTTTCTATCCCCGTTTGTGTTTATTATCAACCAAGTTTCTATCCCTGTTTGTGTTTATTATCAACCAAGTTTCTATCCCTGTTTGTGTTTATTATCAACCAAGTTTCTATCCCCGTTTGTGTTTATTATCAACCAAGTTTCTATCCCTGTTTGTGTTTATTATCAACCAAGTTTCTATCCCCGTTTGTGTTTATTATCAACCAAGTTTCTATCCCCGTTTGTGTTTATTATCAACCAAGTTTCTATCCCCGTTTGTGTTTATTATCAACCAAGTTTCTATCCCGTTTGTGTTTATTATCAACCAAGTTTCTATCCCTGTTTGTGTTTATTATCAACCAAGTTTCTATCCCCGTTTGTGTTTATTATCAACCAAGTTTCTATCCCTGTTTGTGTTTATTATCAACCAAGTTTCTATCCCTGTTTGTGTTTATTATCAACCAAGTTTCTATCCCTGTTTGTGTTTATTATCAACCAAGTTTCTATCCCTGTTTGTGTTTATTATCAACCAAGTTTCTATCCCTGTTTGTGTTTATTATCAACCAAGTTTCTATCCCTGTTTGTGTTTATTATCAACCAAGTTTCTATCCCCGTTTGTGTTTATTATCAACCAAGTTTCTATCCCGTTTGTGTTTATTATCAACCAAGTTTCTATCCCCGTTTGTGTTTATTATCAACCAAGTTTCTATCCCTGTTTGTGTTTATTATCAACCAAGTTTCTATCCCTGTTTGTGTTTATTATCAACCAAGTTTCTATCCCTGTTTGTGTTTATTATCAACCAAGTTTCTATCCCTGTTTGTGTTTATTATCAACCAAGTTTCTATCCCTGTTTGTGTTTATTATCAACCAAGTTTCTATCCCTGTTTGTGTTTATTATCAACCAAGTTTCTATCCCGTTTGTGTTTATTATCAACCAAGTTTCTATCCCTGTTTGTGTTTATTATCAACCAAGTTTCTATCCCTGTTTGTGTTTATTATCAACCAAGTTTCTATCCCCGTTTGTGTTTATTATCAACCAAGTTTCTATCCCTGTTTGTGTTTATTATCAACCAAGTTTCTATCCCCGTTTGTGTTTATTATCAACCAAGTTTCTATCCCCGTTTGTGTTTATTATCAACCAAGTTTCTATCCCTGTTTGTGTTTATTATCAACCAAGTTTCTATCCCTGTTTGTGTTTATTATCAACCAAGTTTCTATCCCTGTTTGTGTTTATTATCAACCAAGTTTCTATCCCTGTTTGTGTTTATTATCAACCAAGTTTCTATCCCTGTTTGTGTTTATTATCAACCAAGTTTCTATCCCTGTTTGTGTTTATTATCAACCAAGTTTCTATCCCCGTTTGTGTTTATTATCAACCAAGTTTCTATCCCCTGTTTGTGTTTATTATCAACCAAGTTTCTATCCCTGTTTGTGTTTATTATCAATCAAGTTTCTATCCCTGTTTGTGTTTATTATCAACCAAGTTTCTATCCCTGTTTGTGTTTATTATCAACCAAGTTTCTATCCCTGTTTGTGTTTATTATCAACCAAGTTTCTATCCCTGTTTGTGTTTATTATCAACCAAGTTTCTATCCCTGTTTGTGTTTATTATCAACCAAGTTTCTATCCCCGTTTGTGTTTATTATCAACCAAGTTTCTATCCCTGTTTGTGTTTATTATCAACCAAGTTTCTATCCCTGTTTGTGTTTATTATCAACCAAGTTTCTATCCCTGTTTGTGTTTATTATCAATCAAGTTTCTATCCCTGTTTGTGTTTATTATCAACCAAGTTTCTATCCCTGTTTGTGTTTATTATCAACCAAGTTTCTATCCCTGTTTGTGTTTATTATCAACCAAGTTTCTATCCCTGTTTGTGTTTATTATCAACCAAGTTTCTATCCCTGTTTGTGTTTATTATCAACCAAGTTTCTATCCCGTTTGTGTTTATTATCAACCAAGTTTCTATCCCTGTTTGTGTTTATTATCAACCAAGTTTCTATCCCTGTTTGTGTTTATTATCAACCAAGTTTCTATCCCTGTTTGTGTTTATTATCAACCAAGTTTCTATCCCTGTTTGTGTTTATTATCAACCAAGTTTCTATCCCTGTTTGTGTTTATTATCAACCAAGTTTCTATCCCTGTTTGTGTTTATTATCAACCAAGTTTCTATCCCTGTTTGTGTTTATTATCAACCAAGTTTCTATCCCTGTTTGTGTTTATTATCAACCAAGTTTCTATCCCTGTTTGTGTTTATTATCAACCAAGTTTCTATCCCTGTTTGTGTTTATTATCAACCAAGTTTCTATCCCCGTTTGTGTTTATTATCAACCAAGTTTCTATCCCTGTTTGTGTTTATTATCAACCAAGTTTCTATCCCTGTTTGTGTTTATTATCAACCAAGTTTCTATCCCTGTTTGTGTTTATTATCAACCAAGTTTCTATCCCTGTTTGTGTTTATTATCAACCAAGTTTCTATCCCTGTTTGTGTTTATTATCAACCAAGTTTCTATCCCTGTTTGTGTTTATTATCAACCAAGTTTCTATCCCCGTTTGTGTTTATTATCAACCAAGTTTCTATCCCTGTTTGTGTTTATTATCAACCAAGTTTCTATCCCTGTTTGTGTTTATTATCAACCAAGTTTCTATCCCTGTTTGTGTTTATTATCAACCAAGTTTCTATCCCCGTTTGTGTTTATTATCAACCAAGTTTCTATCCCTGTTTGTGTTTATTATCAACCAAGTTTCTATCCCCGTTTGTGTTTATTATCAACCAAGTTTCTATCCCCGTTTGTGTTTATTATCAACCAAGTTTCTATCCCCGTTTGTGTTTATTATCAACCAAGTTTCTATCCCTGTTTGTGTTTATTATCAACCAAGTTTCTATCCCTGTTTGTGTTTATTATCAACCAAGTTTCTATCCCCGTTTGTGTTTATTATCAACCAAGTTTCTATCCCTGTTTGTGTTTATTATCAACCAAGTTTTATCCCCTGTTTGTGTTTATTATCAACCAAGTTTCTATCCCTGTTTGTGTTTATTATCAACCAAGTTTCTATCCCCGTTTGTGTTTATTATCAACCAAGTTTCTATCCCTGTTTGTGTTTATTATCAACCAAGTTTCTATCCCTGTTTGTGTTTATTATCAACCAAGTTTCTATCCCTGTTTGTGTTTATTATCAACCAAGTTTCTATCCCCGTTTGTGTTTATTATCAACCAAGTTTCTATCCCCGTTTGTGTTTATTATCAACCAAGTTTCTATCCCTGTTTGTGTTTATTATCCAAGTTTCGTTTGTGTTTATTATCAACCAAGTTTCTATCCCTGTTTGTGTTTATTATCAACCAAGTTTCTATCCCCGTTTGTGTTTATTATCAACCAAGTTTCTATCCCTGTTTGTGTTTATTATCAACCAAGTTTCTATCCCCGTTTGTGTTTATTATCAACCAAGTTTCTATCCCTGTTTGTGTTTATTATCAACCAAGTTTCTATCCCTGTTTGTGTTTATTATCAACCAAGTTTCTATCCCTGTTTGTGTTTATTATCCCCTGTTTGTGTTTATTATCAACCAAGTTTCTATCCCTGTTTGTGTTTATTATCAACCAAGTTTCTATCCCCGTTTGTGTTTATTATCAACCAAGTTTCTATCCCTGTTTGTGTTTATTATCAACCAAGTTTCTATCCTGTTTGTGTTTATTATCCCGTTTGTGTTTATTATCAACCAAGTTTCTATCCCTGTTTGTGTTTATTATCAACCAAGTTTCTATCCCTGTTTGTGTTTATTATCAACCAAGTTTCTATCCCCGTTTGTGTTTATTATCAACCAAGTTTCTATCCCTGTTTGTGTTTATTATCAACCAAGTTTCTATCCCTGTTTGTGTTTATTATCAACCAAGTTTCTATCCCTGTTTGTGTTTATTATCAACCAAGTTTCTATCCCTGTTTGTGTTTATTATCAACCAAGTTTCTATCCCTGTTTGTGTTTATTATCAACCAAGTTTCTATCCCTGTTTGTGTTTATTATCAACAAGTTTCTATCCCTGTTTGTGTTTATTATCAACCAAGTTTCTATCCCTGTTTGTGTTTATTATCAACCAAGTTTCTATCCCCGTTTGTGTTTATTATCAACCAAGTTTCTATCCCTGTTTGTGTTTATTATCAACCAAGTTTCTATCCCTGTTTGTGTTTATTATCAACCAAGTTTCTATCCCCTGTTTGTGTTTATTATCAACCAAGTTTCTATCCCTGTTTGTGTTTATTATCAACCAAGTTTCTATCCCTGTTTGTGTTTATTATCAACCAAGTTTCTATCCCTGTTTGTGTTTATTATCAACCAAGTTTCTATCCCTGTTTGTGTTTATTATCAACCAAGTTTCTATCCCTGTTTGTGTTTATTATCAACCAAGTTTCTATCCCTGTTTGTGTTTATTATCAACCAAGTTTCTATCCCTGTTTGTGTTTATTATCAACCAAGTTTCTATCCCTGTTTGTGTTTATTATCAACCAAGTTTCTATCCCCGTTTGTGTTTATTATCAACCAAGTTTCTATCCCTGTTTGTGTTTATTATCAACCAAGTTTCTATCCCTGTTTGTGTTTATTATCAACCAAGTTTCTATCCCTGTTTGTGTTTATTATCAACCAAGTTTCTATCCCTGTTTGTGTTTATTATCAACCAAGTTTCTATCCCGTTTGTGTTTATTTGTGTTTATTATCAACCAAGTTTCTATCCCTGTTTGTGTTTATTATCAACCAAGTTTCTATCCCTGTTTGTGTTTATTATCAACCAAGTTTTATCCCTGTTTGTGTTTATTATCAACCAAGTTTCTATCCCTGTTTGTGTTTATTATCAACCAAGTTTCTATCCCTGTTTGTGTTTATTATCAACCAAGTTTCTATCCCTGTTTGTGTTTATTATCAACCAAGTTTCTATCCCTGTTTGTGTTTATTATCAACCAAGTTTCTATCCCTGTTTGTGTTTATTATCAACCAAGTTTCTATCCCTGTTTGTGTTTATTATCAACCAAGTTTCTATCCCTGTTTGTGTTTATTATCAACCAAGTTTCTATCCCTGTTTGTGTTTATTATCAACCAAGTTTCTATCCCTGTTTGTGTTTATTATCAACCAAGTTTCTATCCCCGTTTGTGTTTATTATCAACCAAGTTTCTATCCCTGTTTGTGTTTATTATCAACCAAGTTTCTATCCCTGTTTGTGTTTATTATCAACCAAGTTTCTATCCCTGTTTGTGTTTATTATCAACCAAGTTTCTATCCCTGTTTGTGTTTATTATCAATCAAGTTTCTATCCCTGTTTGTGTTTATTATCAACCAAGTTTCTATCCCTGTTTGTGTTTATTATCAACCAAGTTTCTATCCCCGTTTGTGTTTATTATCAATCAAGTTTCTATCCCTGTTTGTGTTTATTATCAACCAAGTTTCTATCCCCGTTTGTGTTTATTATCAACCAAGTTTCTATCCCCGTTTGTGTTTATTATCAACCAAGTTTCTATCCCCGTTTGTGTTTATTATCAACCAAGTTTCTATCCCTGTTTGTGTTTATTATCAACCAAGTTTCTATCCCCGTTTGTGTTTATTATCAACCAAGTTTCTATCCCTGTTTGTGTTTATTATCAACCAAGTTTCTATCCCTGTTTGTGTTTATTATCAACCAAGTTTCTATCCCTGTTTGTGTTTATTATCAACCAAGTTTCTATCCCTGTTTGTGTTTATTATCAACCAAGTTTCTATCCCCGTTTGTGTTTATTATCAACCAAGTTTCTATCCCCGTTTGTGTTTATTATCAACCAAGTTTCTATCCCTGTTTGTGTTTATTATCAACCAAGTTTCTATCCCTGTTTGTGTTTATTATCAACCAAGTTTCTATCCCTGTTTGTGTTTTTATTATCAAGTTTCAAGTTTATCAACCAAGTTTCTATCCCGTTTGTGTTTATTATCAACCAAGTTTCTATCCCTGTTTGTGTTTATTATCAACCAAGTTTCTATCCCTGTTTTGTTTATTATCAACCAATTATCTGTTTGTGTTTATTAACCAAGTTTCTATCCCTGTTTGTGTTTATTATCAACCAAGTTTCTATCCCTGTTTGTGTTTATTATCAACCAAGTTTCTATCCCTGTTTGTGTTTATTATCAACCAAGTTTCTATCCCTGTTTGTGTTTATTATCAACCAAGTTTCTATCCCTGTTTGTGTTTATTATCAACCAAGTTTCTATCCCAACCAAGTTTGTGTTTATTATCAACCAAGTTTCTATCCCTGTTTGTGTTTATTATCAACCAAGTTTCTATCCCTGTTTGTGTTTATTATCAACCAAGTTTCTATCCCTGTTTGTGTTTATTATCAACCAAGTTTCTATCCCCGTTTGTGTTTATTATCAACCAAGTTTCTATCCCTGTTTGTGTTTATTATCAACCAAGTTTCTATCCCTGTTTGTGTTTATTATCAACCAAGTTTCTATCCCTGTTTGTGTTTATTATCAACCAAGTTTCTATCCCTGTTTGTGTTTATTATCAACCAAGTTTCTATCCCGTTTGTGTTTATTATCAACCAAGTTTCTATCCCTGTTTGTGTTTATTATCAACCAAGTTTCTATCCCTGTTTGTGTTTATTATCAACCAAGTTTCTATCCCTGTTTGTGTTTATTATCAACCAAGTTTCTATCCCTGTTTGTGTTTATTATCAACCAAGTTTCTATCCCTGTTTGTGTTTATTATCAACCAAGTTTCTATCCCTGTTTGTGTTTATTATCAACCAAGTTTCTATCCCTGTTTGTGTTTATTATCAACCAAGTTTCTATCCCTGTTTGTGTTTATTATCAACCAAGTTTCTATCCCTGTTTGTGTTTATTATCAACCAAGTTTCTATCCCTGTTTGTGTTTATTATCAACCAAGTTTCTATCCCTGTTTGTGTTTATTATCAACCAAGTTTCTATCCCTGTTTGTGTTTATTATCAACCAAGTTTCTATCCCCGTTTGTGTTTATTATCAACCAAGTTTCTATCCCCGTTTGTGTTTATTATCAACCAAGTTTCTATCCCGTTTGTGTTTATTATCAACCAAGTTTCTATCCCCGTTTGTGTTTATTATCAACCAAGTTTCTATCCCCGTTTGTGTTTATTATCAACCAAGTTTCTATCCCTGTTTGTGTTTATTATCAACCAAGTTTCTATCCCCGTTTGTGTTTATTATCAACCAAGTTTCTATCCCTGTTTGTGTTTATTATCAACCAAGTTTCTATCCCTGTTTGTGTTTATTATCAACCAAGTTTCTATCCCCGTTTGTGTTTATTATCAACCAAGTTTCTATCCCTGTTTGTGTTTATTATCAAATCCCTGTTTGTGTTTATTATCAACCAAGTTTCTATCCCTGTTTGTGTTTATTATCAACCAAGTTTCTATCCCTGTTTGTGTTTATTATCAACCAAGTTTCTATCCCTGTTTGTGTTTATTATCAACCAAGTTTCTATCCCCGTTTGTGTTTATTATCAACCAAGTTTCTATCCCTGTTTGTGTTTATTATCAACCAAGTTTCTATCCCTGTTTGTGTTTATTATCAACCAAGTTTCTATCCCTGTTTGTGTTTATTATCAACCAAGTTTCTATCCCCGTTTGTGTTTATTATCAATCAAGTTTCTATCCCCTGTTTGTGTTTATTATCAACCAAGTTTCTATCCCTGTTTGTGTTTATTATCAACCAAGTTTCTATCCCTGTTTGTGTTTATTATCAACCAAGTTTCTATCCCCGTTTGTGTTTATTATCAACCAAGTTTCTATCCCTGTTTGTGTTTATTATCAACCAAGTTTCTATCCCTGTTTGTGTTTATTATCAACCAAGTTTCTATCCCTGTTTGTGTTTATTATCAACCAAGTTTCTATCCCTGTTTGTGTTTATTATCAACCAAGTTTCTATCCCTGTTTGTGTTTATTATCAACCAAGTTTCTATCCCCGTTTGTGTTTATTATCAACCAAGTTTCTATCCCCGTTTGTGTTTATTATCAACCAAGTTTCTATCCCCGTTTGTGTTTATTATCAACCAAGTTTCTATCCCTGTTTGTGTTTATTATCAACCAAGTTTCTATCAAGTTTCTATCCTGTTTGTGTTTATTATCAACCAAGTTTCTATCCCTGTTTGTGTTTATTATCAACCAAGTTTCTATCCCTGTTTGTGTTTATTATCAACCAAGTTTCTATCCCTGTTTGTGTTTATTATCAACCAAGTTTCTATCCCTGTTTGTGTTTATTATCAACCAAGTTTCTATCCCTGTTTGTGTTTATTATCAACCAAGTTTCTATCCCTGTTTGTGTTTATTATCAACCAAGTTTCTATCCCTGTTTGTGTTTATTATCAACCAAGTTTCTATCCCTGTTTGTGTTTATTATCAACCAAGTTTCTATCCCCGTTTGTGTTTATTATCAACCAAGTTTCTATCCCTGTTTGTGTTTATTATCAACCAAGTTTCTATCCCTGTTTGTGTTTATTATCAACCAAGTTTCTATCCCTGTTTGTGTTTATTATCAACCAAGTTTCTATCCCCGTTTGTGTTTATTATCAACCAAGTTTCTATCCTTGTTTGTGTTTATTATGAATCAAGTTTCTATCCCTGTTTGTGTTTATTATCAACCAAGTTTCTATCCCCGTTTGTGTTTATTATCAACCAAGTTTCTATCCCGTTTGTGTTTATTATCAACCAAGTTTCTATCCCTGTTTGTGTTTATTATCAACCAAGTTTCTATCCCCGTTTGTGTTTATTATCAACCAAGTTTCTATCCCTGTTTGTGTTTATTATCAACCAAGTTTCTATCCTATGTTTGTGTTTATTATCTGTTTGTGTTTATTATCAACCAAGTTTCTATCCCCGTTTGTGTTTATTATCAACCAAGTTTCTATCCCTGTTTGTGTTTATTATCAACCAAGTTTCTATCCCGTTTGTGTTTATTATCAACCAAGTTTCTATCCCCGTTTGTGTTTATTATCAACCAAGTTTCTATCCCCGTTTGTGTTTATTATCAACCAAGTTTCTATCCCTGTTTGTGTTTATTATCAACCAAGTTTCTATCCCCGTTTGTGTTTATTATCAACCAAGTTTCTATCCCGTTTGTGTTTATTATCAACCAAGTTTCTATCCCCTGTTTGTGTTTATTATCAACCAAGTTTCTATCCCCGTTTGTGTTTATTATCAACCAAGTTTCTATCCCTGTTTGTGTTTATTATCAACCAAGTTTCTATCCCTGTTTGTGTTTATTATCAACCAAGTTTCTATCCCCGTTTGTGTTTATTATCAACCAAGTTTCTATCCCTGTTTGTGTTTATTATCAACCAAGTTTCTATCCCCGTTTGTGTTTATTATCAACCAAGTTTCTATCCCTGTTTGTGTTTATTATCAACCAAGTTTCTATCCCCGTTTGTGTTTATTATCAACCAAGTTTCTATCCCTGTTTGTGTTTATTATCAACCAAGTTTCTATCCCTGTTTGTGTTTATTATCAACCAAGTTTCTATCCCTGTTTGTGTTTATTATCAACCAAGTTTCTATCCCTGTTTGTGTTTATTATCAACCAAGTTTCTATCCCCGTTTGTGTTTATTATCAACCAAGTTTCTATCCCTGTTTGTGTTTATTATCAACCAAGTTTCTATCCCCGTTTGTGTTTATTATCAACCAAGTTTCTATCCCCTGTTTGTGTTTATTATCAATCAAGTTTCTATCCCTGTTTGTGTTTATTATCAACCAAGTTTCTATCCCTGTTTGTGTTTATTATCAACCAAGTTTCTATCCCTGTTTGTGTTTATTATCAACCAAGTTTCTATCCCTGTTTGTGTTTATTATCAACCAAGTTTCTATCCCTGTTTGTGTTTATTATCAACCAAGTTTCTATCCCCGTTTGTGTTTATTATCAACCAAGTTTCTATCCCCGTTTGTGTTTATTATCAACCAAGTTTCTATCCCTGTTTGTGTTTATTATCAACCAAGTTTCTATCCCCGTTTGTGTTTATTATCAACCAAGTTTCTATCCCTGTTTGTGTTTATTATCAACCAAGTTTCTATCCCTGTTTGTGTTTATTATCAACCAAGTTTCTATCCCTGTTTGTGTTTATTATCAACCAAGTTTCTATCCCTGTTTGTGTTTATTATCAACCAAGTTTCTATCCCTGTTTGTGTTTATTATCAACCAAGTTTCTATCCCTGTTTGTGTTTATTATCAACCAAGTTTCTATCCCCGTTTGTGTTTATTATCAACCAAGTTTCTATCCCTGTTTGTGTTTATTATCAACCAAGTTTCTATCCCCGTTTGTGTTTATTATCAACCAAGTTTCTATCCCTGTTTGTGTTTATTATCAACCAAGTTTCTATCCCTGTTTGTGTTTATTATCAACCAAGTTTCTATCCCCGTTTGTGTTTATTATCAACCAAGTTTCTATCCCCGTTTGTGTTTATTATCAACCAAGTTTCTATCCCCGTTTGTGTTTATTATCAACCAAGTTTCTATCCCTGTTTGTGTTTATTATCAACCAAGTTTCTATCCCCGTTTGTGTTTATTATCAACCAAGTTTCTATCCCTGTTTGTGTTTATTATCAACCAAGTTTCTATCCCTGTTTGTGTTTATTATCAACCAAGTTTCTATCCCTGTTTGTGTTTATTATCAACCAAGTTTCTATCCCTGTTTGTGTTTATTATCAACCAAGTTTCTATCCCTGTTTGTGTTTATTATCAACCAAGTTTCTATCCCTGTTTGTGTTTATTATCAACCAAGTTTCGTTTGTGTTTATTATCCCAAGTTTCTTTGTTTGTTTATTATCAACCAAGTTTCTATCCCTGTTTGTGTTTATTATCAATCAAGTTTCTATCCCCGTTTGTGTTTATTATCAACCAAGTTTCTATCCCCGTTTGTGTTTATTATCAACCAAGTTTCTATCCCTGTTTGTGTTTATTATCAACCAAGTTTCTATCCCTGTTTGTGTTTATTATCAACCAAGTTTCTATCCCCGTTTGTGTTTATTATCAACCAAGTTTCTATCCCTGTTTGTGTTTATTATCAACCAAGTTTCTATCCCTGTTTGTGTTTATTATCAACCAAGTTTCTATCCCTGTTTGTGTTTATTATCAACCAAGTTTCTATCCCTGTTTGTGTTTATTATCAACCAAGTTTCTATCCCTGTTTGTGTTTATTATCAACCAAGTTTCTATCCCTGTTTGTGTTTATTATCAACCAAGTTTCTATCCCTGTTTGTGTTTATTATCAACCAAGTTTCTATCCCTGTTTGTGTTTATTATCAACCAAGTTTCTATCCCTGTTTGTGTTTATTATCAACCAAGTTTCTATCCCCGTTTGTGTTTATTATCAACCAAGTTTCTATCCCTGTTTGTGTTTATTATCAACCAAGTTTCTATCCCTGTTTGTGTTTATTATCAACCAAGTTTCTATCCCTGTTTGTGTTTATTATCAACCAAGTTTCTATCCCTGTTTGTGTTTATTATCAACCAAGTTTCTATCCCTGTTTGTGTTTATTATCAACCAAGTTTCTATCCCTGTTTGTGTTTATTATCAACCAAGTTTCTATCCCTGTTTGTGTTTATTATCAACCAAGTTTCTATCCCTGTTTGTGTTTATTATCAACCAAGTTTCTATCCCTGTTTGTGTTTATTATCAACCAAGTTTCTATCCCTGTTTGTGTTTATTATCAACCAAGTTTCTATCCCTGTTTGTGTTTATTATCAACCAAGTTTCTATCCCTGTTTGTGTTTATTATCAACCAAGTTTCTATCCCCGTTTGTGTTTATTATCAACCAAGTTTCTATCCCTGTTTGTGTTTATTATCAACCAAGTTTCTATCCCTGTTTGTGTTTATTATCAACCAAGTTTCTATCCCTGTTTGTGTTTATTATCAACCAAGTTTCTATCCCTGTTTGTGTTTATTATCAACCAAGTTTCTATCCCCGTTTGTGTTTATTATCAACCAAGTTTCTATCCCCGTTTGTGTTTATTATCAACCAAGTTTCTATCCCCGTTTGTGTTTATTATCAACCAAGTTTCTATCCCTGTTTGTGTTTATTATCAACCAAGTTTCTATCCCTGTTTGTGTTTATTATCAACCAAGTTTCTATCCCTGTTTGTGTTTATTATCAACCAAGTTTCTATCCCCGTTTGTGTTTATTATCAATCAAGTTTCTATCCCTGTTTGTGTTTATTATCAACCAAGTTTCTATCCCTGTTTGTGTTTATTATCAACCAAGTTTCTATCCCTGTTTGTGTTTATTATCAACCAAGTTTCTATCCCTGTTTGTGTTTATTATCTATCCCTGTTTGTGTTTATTATCAACCAAGTTCTATCCCCGTTTGTGTTTATTATCAACCAAGTTTCTATCCCTGTTTGTGTTTATTATCAACCAAGTTTCTATCCCTGTTTGTGTTTATTATCAACCAAGTTTCTATCCCCGTTTGTGTTTATTATCAACCAAGTTTCTATCCCTGTTTGTGTTTATTATCAACCAAGTTTCTATCCCCGTTTGTGTTTATTATCAACCAAGTTTCTATCCCTGTTTGTGTTTATTATCAACCAAGTTTCTATCCCTGTTTGTGTTTATTATCAACCAAGTTTCTATCCCTGTTTGTGTTTATTATCAACCAAGTTTCTATCCCCGTTTGTGTTTATTATCAACCAAGTTTCTATCCCTGTTTGTGTTTATTATCAACCAAGTTTCTATCCCTGTTTGTGTTTATTATCAACCAAGTTTCTATCCCTCCCTGTTTGTGTTTATTATCAACCAAGTTTCTATCCCCGTTTGTGTTTATTATCAACCAAGTTTCTATCCCCGTTTGTGTTTATTATCAACCAAGTTTCTATCCCTGTTTGTGTTTATTATCAACCAAGTTTCTATCCCTGTTTGTGTTTATTATCAACCAAGTTTCTATCCCTGTTTGTGTTTATTATCAACCAAGTTTCTATCCCTGTTTGTGTTTATTATCAACCAAGTTTCTATCCCCGTTTGTGTTTATTATCAACCAAGTTTCTATCCCCGTTTGTGTTTATTATCAACCAAGTTTCTATCCCTGTTTGTGTTTATTATCAACCAAGTTTCTATCCCTGTTTGTGTTTATTATCAACCAAGTTTCTATCCCTGTTTGTGTTTATTATCAACCAAGTTTCTATCCCTGTTTGTGTTTATTATCAACCAAGTTTCTATCCCCGTTTGTGTTTATTATCAACCAAGTTTCTATCCCCGTTTGTGTTTATTATCAACCAAGTTTTATCCCTCGTTTGTGTTTATTATCAACCAAGTTTCTATCCCCGTTTGTGTTTATTATCAACCAAGTTTCTATCCCTGTTTGTGTTTATTATCAATCAAGTTTCTATCCCCGTTTGTGTTTATTATCAATCAAGTTTCTATCCCCGTTTGTGTTTATTATCAAGTTTCTATCCTCGTTTGTGTTTATTATCAATCAAGTTTCTCAACCAAGTTTCCCTGTTTGTGTTTATTATCAACCAAGTTTCTATCCCCTGTTTGTGTTTATTATCAACCAAGTTTCTATCCCCGTTTGTGTTTATTATCAATCAAGTTTCTATCCCTGTTTGTGTTTATTATCAACCAAGTTTCTATCCTCGTTTGTGTTTATTATCAACCAAGTTTCTATCCCTGTTTGTGTTTATTATCAACCAAGTTTCTATCCCTGTTTGTGTTTATTATCAACCAAGTTTCTATCCCGTTTGTGTTTATTATCAACCAATCCCTGTTTGTGTTTATTATCAACCAAGTTTCTATCCCTGTTTGTGTTTATTATCAACCAAGTTTCTATCCCCGTTTGTGTTTATTATCAACCAAGTTTCTATCCCTGTTTGTGTTTATTATCAACCAAGTTTCTATCCCCGTTTGTGTTTATTATCAACCAAGTTTCTATCCCCGTTTGTGTTTATTATCAACCAAGTTTCTATCCTTGTTTGTGTTTATTATCAACCAAGTTTCTATCCCTGTTTGTGTTTATTATCAACCAAGTTTCTATCCCTGTTTGTGTTTATTATCAACCAAGTTTCTATCCCTGTTTGTGTTTATTATCAACCAAGTTTCTATCCCTGTTTGTGTTTATTATCAACCAAGTTTCTATCCCTGTTTGTGTTTATTATCAACCAAGTTTCTATCCCTGTTTGTGTTTATTATCAACCAAGTTTCTATCCCTGTTTGTGTTTATTATCAACCAAGTTTCTATCCCCGTTTGTGTTTATTATCAACCAAGTTTCTATCCCTGTTTGTGTTTATTATCAACCAAGTTTCTATCCCTGTTTGTGTTTATTATCAACCAAGTTTCTATCCCTGTTTGTGTTTATTATCAACCAAGTTTCTATCCCTGTTTGTGTTTATTATCAACCAAGTTTCTATCCCCGTTTGTGTTTATTATCAACCAAGTTTCTATCCCTGTTTGTGTTTATTATCAACCAAGTTTCTATCCCTGTTTGTGTTTATTATCAACCAAGTTTCTATCCCTGTTTGTGTTTATTATCAACCAAGTTTCTATCCCCGTTTGTGTTTATTATCAATCAAGTTTCTATCCCTGTTTGTGTTTATTATCAACCAAGTTTCTATCCCCGTTTGTGTTTATTATCAACCAAGTTTCTATCCCTGTTTGTGTTTATTATCAACCAAGTTTCTATCCCTGTTTGTGTTTATTATCAACCAAGTTTCTATCCCCGTTTGTGTTTATTATCAACCAAGTTTCTATCCCTGTTTGTGTTTATTATCAACCAAGTTTCTATCCCTGTTTGTGTTTATTATCA
This sequence comes from Tachypleus tridentatus, assembly GCF_004210375.1. NCBI lineage: Eukaryota > Metazoa > Arthropoda > Merostomata > Xiphosura > Limulidae > Tachypleus > Tachypleus tridentatus. The sequence goes on from NC_134831.1 coordinate 103,105,524, forward strand.
ACCAAGTTTCTATCCCTGTTTGTGTTTATTATCAACCAAGTTTCTATCCCTGTTTGTGTTTATTATCAACCAAGTTTCTATCCCTGTTTGTGTTTATTATCAACCAAGTTTCTATCCCTGTTTGTGTTTATTATCAACCAAGTTTCTATCCCTGTTTGTGTTTATTATCAACCAAGTTTCTATCCCTGTTTGTGTTTATTATCAACCAAGTTTCTATCCCTGTTTGTGTTTATTATCAACCAAGTTTCTATCCCTGTTTGTGTTTATTATCAACCAAGTTTCTATCCCTGTTTGTGTTTATTATCAACCAAGTTTCTATCCCTGTTTGTGTTTATTATCAACCAAGTTTCTATCCCCGTTTGTGTTTATTATCAACCAAGTTTCTATCCCTGTTTGTGTTTATTATCAACCAAGTTTCTATCCCCGTTTGTGTTTATTATCAATCAAGTTTCTATCCCTGTTTGTGTTTATTATCAACCAAGTTTCTATCCCTGTTTGTGTTTATTATCAACCAAGTTTCTATCCCTGTTTGTGTTTATTATCAACCAAGTTTCTATCCCCGTTTGTGTTTATTATCAACCAAGTTTCTATCCCTGTTTGTGTTTATTATCAACCAAGTTTCTATCCCTGTTTGTGTTTATTATCAACCAAGTTTCTATCCCCGTTTGTGTTTATTATCAACCAAGTTTCTATCCCTGTTTGTGTTTATTATCAACCAAGTTTCTATCCCCGTTTGTGTTTATTATCAAGTTTCTATCAAGTTTATTATCCCAAGTTGTTTGTTTGTTTATTATCAACCAAGTTTCTATCCCCGTTTGTGTTTATTATCAACCAAGTTTCTATCCCTGTTTGTGTTTATTATCAACCAAGTTTCTATCCCTGTTTGTGTTTATTATCAACCAAGTTTCTATCCCTGTTTGTGTTTATTATCAACCAAGTTTCTATCCCCGTTTGTGTTTATTATCAACCAAGTTTCTATCCCTGTTTGTGTTTATTATCAACCAAGTTTTTGTTTGTTTATTATCAACCAAGTTTCTATCCCCGTTTGTGTTTATTATCAACCAAGTTTCTATCCCTGTTTGTGTTTATTATCAACCAAGTTTCTATCCCTGTTTGTGTTTATTATCAACCAAGTTTCTATCCCTGTTTGTGTTTATTATCAACCAAGTTTCTATCCCTGTTTGTGTTTATTATCAACCAAGTTTCTATCCCTGTTTGTGTTTATTATCAACCAAGTTTCTATCCCTGTTTGTGTTTATTATCAACCAAGTTTCTATCCCTGTTTGTGTTTATTATCAACCAAGTTTCTATCCCCGTTTGTGTTTATTATCAACCAAGTTTCTATCCCTGTTTGTGTTTATTATCAACCAAGTTTCTATCCCCGTTTGTGTTTATTATCAACCAAGTTTCTATCCCCGTTTGTGTTTATTATCAACCAAGTTTCTATCCCTGTTTGTGTTTATTATCAACCAAGTTTCTATCCCCGTTTGTGTTTATTATCAACCAAGTTTCTATCCCTGTTTGTGTTTATTATCAACCAAGTTTCTATCCCTGTTTGTGTTTATTATCAACCAAGTTTCTATCCCTGTTTGTGTTTATTATCAACCAAGTTTCTATCCCTGTTTGTGTTTATTATCAACCAAGTTTCTATCCCTGTTTGTGTTTATTATCAACCAAGTTTCTATCCCCGTTTGTGTTTATTATCAATCAAGTTTCTATCCCCTGTTTGTGTTTATTATCAACCAAGTTTCTATCCCTGTTTGTGTTTATTATCAATCAAGTTTCTATCCCTGTTTGTGTTTATTATCAACCAAGTTTCTATCCCTGTTTGTGTTTATTATCAACCAAGTTTCTATCCCTGTTTGTGTTTATTATCAATCAAGTTTCTATCCCTGTTTGTGTTTATTATCAACCAAGTTTCTATCCCTGTTTGTGTTTATTATCAACCAAGTTTCTATCCCTGTTTGTGTTTATTATCAACCAAGTTTCTATCCCTGTTTGTGTTTATTATCAACCAAGTTTCTATCCCTGTTTGTGTTTATTATCAACCAAGTTTCTATCCCTGTTTGTGTTTATTATCAACCAAGTTTCTATCCCTGTTTGTGTTTATTATCAACCAAGTTTCTATCCCTGTTTGTGTTTATTATCAACCAAGTTTCTATCCCTGTTTGTGTTTATTATCAACCAAGTTTCTATCCCTGTTTGTGTTTATTATCAACCAAGTTTCTATCCCTGTTTGTGTTTATTATCAACCAAGTTTCTATCCCTGTTTGTGTTTATTATCAACCAAGTTTCTATCCCCTGTTTGTGTTTATTATCAACCAAGTTTCTATCCCCGTTTGTGTTTATTATCAACCAAGTTTCTATCCCTGTTTGTGTTTATTATCAACCAAGTTTCTATCCCTGTTTGTGTTTATTATCAACCAAGTTTCTATCCCCGTTTGTGTTTATTATCAACCAAGTTTCTATCCCTGTTTGTGTTTATTATCAACCAAGTTTCTATCCCTGTTTGTGTTTATTATCAACCAAGTTTCTATCCCTGTTTGTGTTTATTATCAACCAAGTTTCTATCCCTGTTTGTGTTTATTATCAACCAAGTTTCTATCCCTGTTTGTGTTTATTATCAACCAAGTTTCTATCCCTGTTTGTGTTTATTATCAACCAAGTTTCTATCCCTGTTTGTGTTTATTATCAACCAAGTTTCTATCCCCGTTTGTGTTTATTATCAACCAAGTTTCTATCCCTGTTTGTGTTTATTATCAACCAAGTTTCTATCCCTGTTTGTGTTTATTATCAACCAAGTTTCTATCCCTGTTTGTGTTTATTATCAACCAAGTTTCTATCCCGTTTGTGTTTATTATCAACCAAGTTTCTATCCCTGTTTGTGTTTATTATCAACCAAGTTTCTATCCCTGTTTGTGTTTATTATCAACCAAGTTTCTATCCCCGTTTGTGTTTATTATCAACCAAGTTTCTATCCCCGTTTGTGTTTATTATCAACCAAGTTTCTATCCCCGTTTGTGTTTATTATCAACCAAGTTTCTATCCCTGTTTGTGTTTATTATCAACCAAGTTTCTATCCCTGTTTGTGTTTATTATCAACCAAGTTTCTATCCCTGTTTGTGTTTATTATCAACCAAGTTTCTATCCCTGTTTGTGTTTATTATCAACCAAGTTTCTATCCCTGTTTGTGTTTATTATCAACCAAGTTTCTATCCCTGTTTGTGTTTATTATCAACCAAGTTTCTATCCCCGTTTGTGTTTATTATCAACCAAGTTTCTATCCCTGTTTGTGTTTATTATCAACCAAGTTTCTATCCCCGTTTGTGTTTATTATCAACCAAGTTTCTATCCCCGTTTGTGTTTATTATCAACCAAGTTTCTATCCCCGTTTGTGTTTATTATCAACCAAGTTTCTATCCCGTTTGTGTTTATTATCAACCAAGTTTCTATCCCTGTTTGTGTTTATTATCAACCAAGTTTCTATCCCTGTTTGTGTTTATTATCAACCAAGTTTCTATCCCTGTTTGTGTTTATTATCAATCAAGTTTCTATCCCCGTTTGTGTTTATTATCAACCAAGTTTCTATCCCTGTTTGTGTTTATTATCAACCAAGTTTCTATCCCTGTTTGTGTTTATTATCAATCAAGTTTCTATCCCCGTTTGTGTTTATTATCAACCAAGTTTCTATCCCCGTTTGTGTTTATTATCAACCAAGTTTCTATCCCTGTTTGTGTTTATTATCAACCAAGTTTCTATCCCTGTTTGTGTTTATTATCAACCAAGTTTCTATCCCTGTTTGTGTTTATTATCAACCAAGTTTCTATCCCTGTTTGTGTTTATTATCAACCAAGTTTCTATCCCTGTTTGTGTTTATTATCAACCAAGTTTCCCTGTTTGTGTTTATTATCCCCTGTTTGTGTTTATTATCAACCAAGTTTCTATCCCCGTTTGTGTTTATTATCAACCAAGTTTCTATCCCTGTTTGTGTTTATTATCAATCAAGTTTCTATCCCTGTTTGTGTTTATTATCAACCAAGTTTCTATCCCTGTTTGTGTTTATTATCAACCAAGTTTCTATCCCTGTTTGTGTTTATTATCAACCAAGTTTCTATCCCTGTTTGTGTTTATTATCAACCAAGTTTCTATCCCCGTTTGTGTTTATTATCAACCAAGTTTCTATCCCCGTTTGTGTTTATTATCAACCAAGTTTCTATCCCTGTTTGTGTTTATTATCAACCAAGTTTCTATCCCCGTTTGTGTTTATTATCAACCAAGTTTCTATCCCTGTTTGTGTTTATTATCAACCAAGTTTCTATCCCCGTTTGTGTTTATTATCAACCAAGTTTCTATCCCCGTTTGTGTTTATTATCAACCAAGTTTCTATCCCCGTTTGTGTTTATTATCAACCAAGTTTCTATCCCTGTTTGTGTTTATTATCAACCAAGTTTCTATCCCCGTTTGTGTTTATTATCAACCAAGTTTCTATCCCCGTTTGTGTTTATTATCAACCAAGTTTCTATCCCTGTTTGTGTTTATTATCAACCAAGTTTCTATCCCTGTTTGTGTTTATTATCAACCAAGTTTCTATCCCTGTTTGTGTTTATTATCAACCAAGTTTCTATCCCTGTTTGTGTTTATTATCAACCAAGTTTTGTGTTTATTATCAACCAAGTTTCCCGTTTGTGTTTATTATCAACCAAGTTTCTATCCCTGTTTGTGTTTATTATCAACCAAGTTTCTATCCCTGTTTGTGTTTATTATCAACCAAGTTTCTATCCCTGTTTGTGTTTATTATCAATCAAGTTTCCATCCTTGTTTATGTTTATTATCAACCAAGTTTCTATCCCCGTTTGTGTTTATTATCAACCAAGTTTCTATCCCTGTTTGTGTTTATTATCAACCAAGTTTCTATCCCCGTTTGTGTTTATTATCAACCAAGTTTCTATCCCTGTTTGTGTTTATTATCAACCAAGTTTCTATCCCTGTTTGTGTTTATTATCAACCAAGTTTCTATCCCCGTTTGTGTTTATTATCAACCAAGTTTCTATCCCTGTTTGTGTTTATTATCAACCAAGTTTCTATCCCTGTTTGTGTTTATTATCAACCAAGTTTCTATCCCTGTTTGTGTTTATTATCAACCAAGTTTCTATCCCCGTTTGTGTTTATTATCAACCAAGTTTCTATCCCCGTTTGTGTTTATTATCAACCAAGTTTCTATCCCTGTTTGTGTTTATTATCAACCAAGTTTCTATCCCTGTTTGTGTTTATTATCAACCAAGTTTCTATCCCTGTTTGTGTTTATTATCAACCAAGTTTCTATCCCTGTTTGTGTTTATTATCAACCAAGTTTCTATCCCTGTTTGTGTTTATTATCAACCAAGTTTCTATCCCTGTTTGTGTTTATTATCAACCAAGTTTCTATCCCTGTTTGTGTTTATTATCAACCAAGTTTCTATCCCTGTTTGTGTTTATTATCAACCAAGTTTCTATCCCTGTTTGTGTTTATTATCAACCAAGTTTCTATCCCTGTTTGTGTTTATTATCAACCAAGTTTCTATCCCCGTTTGTGTTTATTATCAACCAAGTTTCTATCCCCGTTTGTGTTTATTATCAACCAAGTTTCTTTCCCTGTTTGTGTTTATTATCAACCAAGTTTCTATCCCCGTTTGTGTTTATTATCAACCAAGTTTCTATCCCTGTTTGTGTTTATTATCAACCAAGTTTCTATCCCTGTTTGTGTTTATTATCAACCAAGTTTCTATCCCCTGTTTGTGTTTATTATCAACCAAGTTTCTATCCCTGTTTGTGTTTATTATCAACCAAGTTTCTATCCCTGTTTGTGTTTATTATCAACCAAGTTTCTATCCCTGTTTGTGTTTATTATCAACCAAGTTTCTATCCCCGTTTGTGTTTATTATCAACCAAGTTTCTATCCCCGTTTGTGTTTATTATCAACCAAGTTTCTATCCCTGTTTGTGTTTATTATCAACCAAGTTTCTATCCTTGTTTGTGTTTATTATCAACCAAGTTTCTATCCCCGTTTGTGTTTATTATCTACCAAGTTTCTGTTCTTGTTTGTGTTTATTATCAACCAAGTTTCTATCCCTGTTTGTGTTTATTATCAACCAAGTTTCTATCCCTGTTTGTGTTTATTATCAATCAAGTTTCTATCCCTGTTTGTGTTTATTATCAACCAAGTTTCTATCCTTGTTTGTGTTTATTATCAACCAAGTTTCTATCCCCGTTTGTGTTTATTATCAACCAAGTTTCTATCCCCGTTTGTGTTTATTATCAACCAAGTTTCTATCCCCGTTTGTGTTTATTATCAACCAAGTTTCTATCCCCGTTTGTGTTTATTATCAACCAAGTTTCTATCCCCGTTTGTGTTTATTATCAACCAAGTTTCTATCCCTGTTTGTGTTTATTATCAACCAAGTTTCTATCCCTGTTTGTGTTTATTATCAACCAAGTTTCTATCCCTGTTTGTGTTTATTATCAACCAAGTTTCTATCCCTGTTTGTGTTTATTATCAACCAAGTTTCTATCCCTGTTTGTGTTTATTATCAACCAAGTTTCTATCCCCGTTTGTGTTTATTATCAACCAAGTTTCTATCCCCGTTTGTGTTTATTATCAACCAAGTTTCTATCCCTGTTTGTGTTTATTATCAACCAAGTTTCTATCCCTGTTTGTGTTTATTATCAACCAAGTTTCTATCCCTGTTTGTGTTTATTATCAACCAAGTTTCTATCCCCGTTTGTGTTTATTATCAACCAAGTTTCTATCCCCGTTTGTGTTTATTATCAACCAAGTTTCTATCCCTGTTTGTGTTTATTATCATTATCAAGTTTCTATCCCCGTTTGTGTTTATTATCAACCAAGTTTCTATCCCTGTTTGTGTTTATTATCAACCAAGTTTCTATCCCTTTTTGTTTATTATCAACCAAGTTTTATCCCTGTTTGTGTTTATTATCAACCAAGTTTCTATCCCTGTTTGTGTTTATTATCAATCAAGTTTCTATCCCTGTTTGTGTTTATTATCAACCAAGTTTCTATCCCTGTTTGTGTTTATTATCAACCAAGTTTCTATCCCTGTTTGTGTTTATTATCAATCAAGTTTCTATCCCCGTTTGTGTTTATTATCAACCAAGTTTCTATCCCTGTTTGTGTTTATTATCCCAAGTTTCTATGTTTGTTTATTATCAACCAAGTTTCTATCCCCGTTTGTGTTTATTATCAACCAAGTTTCCCTGTTTGTGTTTATTATCAACCCTGTTTGTGTTTATTATCAACCAAGTTTCTATCCCCTGTTTGTGTTTATTATCAACCAAGTTTCTATCCCCGTTTGTGTTTATTATCAACCAAGTTTCTATCCCCGTTTGTGTTTATTATCAACCAAGTTTCTATCCCTGTTTGTGTTTATTATCAACCAAGTTTCTATCCCTGTTTGTGTTTATTATCAACCAAGTTTCTATCCCTGTTTGTGTTTATTATCAACCAAGTTTCTATCCCTGTTTGTGTTTATTATCAACCAAGTTTCTATCCCTGTTTGTGTTTATTATCAACCAAGTTTCTATCCCTGTTTGTGTTTATTATCAACCAAGTTTCTATCCCTGTTTGTGTTTATTATCAACCAAGTTTCTATCCCTGTTTGTGTTTATTATCAACCAAGTTTCTATCCCTGTTTGTGTTTATTATCAACCAAGTTTCTATCCCTGTTTGTGTTTATTATCAACCAAGTTTCTATCCCTGTTTGTGTTTATTATCAACCAAGTTTCTATCCCTGTTTGTGTTTATTATCAACCAAGTTTCTATCCCTGTTTGTGTTTATTATCAACCAAGTTTCTATCCCTGTTTGTGTTTATTATCAACCAAGTTTCTATCCCTGTTTGTGTTTATTATCAACCAAGTTTCTATCCCTGTTTGTGTTTATTATCAACCAAGTTTCTATCCCTGTTTGTGTTTATTATCAACCAAGTTTCTATCCCTGTTTGTGTTTATTATCAACCAAGTTTCTATCCCTGTTTGTGTTTATTATCAACCAAGTTTCTATCCCTGTTTGTGTTTATTATCAACCAAGTTTCTATCCCTGTTTGTGTTTAGTTTTATCTGTTTGTGTTTATTATCCAAGTTTCTATCCCTGTTTGTGTTTATTATCAACCAAGTTTCTATCCCTGTTTGTGTTTATTATCAACCAAGTTTCTATCCCTGTTTGTGTTTATTATCAACCAAGTTTCTATCCCTGTTTGTGTTTATTATCAACCAAGTTTCTATCCCTGTTTGTGTTTATTATCAACCAAGTTTCTATCCCTGTTTGTGTTTATTATCAACCAAGTTTCTATCCCTGTTTGTGTTTATTTTATTATCAATCCAAGTTTCTATCCCCGTTTGTGTTTATTATCAACCAAGTTTCTATCCCTGTTTGTGTTTATTATCAACCAAGTTTCTATCCCTGTTTGTGTTTATTATCAACCAAGTTTCTATCCCTGTTTGTGTTTATTATCAACCAAGTTTCTATCCCTGTTTGTGTTTATTATCAACCAAGTTTCTATCCCTGTTTGTGTTTATTATCAACCAAGTTTCTATCCCCGTTTGTGTTTATTATCAACCAAGTTTCTATCCCTGTTTGTGTTTATTATCAACCAAGTTTCTATCCCTGTTTGTGTTTATTATCAACCAAGTTTCTATCCCTGTTTGTGTTTATTATCAACCAAGTTTTATCGTTTGTGTTTATTATCAATCAAGTTTCTATCCCTGTTTGTGTTTATTATCAACCAAGTTTCTATCCCTGTTTGTGTTTATTATCAACCAAGTTTCTATCCCTGTTTGTGTTTATTATCAACCAAGTTTCTATCCCTGTTTGTGTTTATTATCAACCAAGTTTCTATCCCTGTTTGTGTTTATTATCAACCAAGTTTCTATCCCTGTTTGTGTTTATTATCAACCAAGTTTCTATCCCTGTTTGTGTTTATTATCAACCAAGTTTCTATCCCTGTTTGTGTTTATTATCAACCAAGTTTCTATCCCTGTTTGTGTTTATTATCAACCAAGTTTCTATCCCTGTTTGTGTTTATTATCAACCAAGTTTCTATCCCTGTTTGTGTTTATTATCAACCAAGTTTCTATCCCCTGTTTGTGTTTATTATCAACCAAGTTTCTATCCCTGTTTGTGTTTATTATCAACCAAGTTTCTATCCCTGTTTGTGTTTATTATCAACCAAGTTTCTATCCCTGTTTGTGTTTATTATCAACCAAGTTTCTATCCCTGTTTGTGTTTATTATCAACCAAGTTTCTATCCCCGTTTGTGTTTATTATCAACCAAGTTTCTATCCCTGTTTGTGTTTATTATCAATCAAGTTTCTATCCCTGTTTGTGTTTATTATCAACCAAGTTTCTATCCCTGTTTGTGTTTATTATCAACCAAGTTTCTATCCCTGTTTGTGTTTATTATCAACCAAGTTTCTATCCCTGTTTGTGTTTATTATCAACCAAGTTTCTATCCCCGTTTGTGTTTATTATCAACCAAGTTTCTATCCCTGTTTGTGTTTATTATCAACCAAGTTTCTATCCCTGTTTGTGTTTATTATCAACCAAGTTTCTATCCCTGTTTGTGTTTATTATCAACCAAGTTTCTATCCCTGTTTGTGTTTATTATCAACCAAGTTTCTATCCCTGTTTGTGTTTATTATCAACCAAGTTTCTATCCCGTTTGTGTTTATTATCAACCAAGTTTCTATCCCTGTTTGTGTTTATTATCAACCAAGTTTCTATCCCCTGTTTGTGTTTATTATCAACCAAGTTTCTATCCCTGTTTGTGTTTATTATCAACCAAGTTTCTATCCCTGTTTGTGTTTATTATCAACCAAGTTTCTATCCCTGTTTGTGTTTATTATCAACCAAGTTTCTATCCCTGTTTGTGTTTATTATCAACCAAGTTTCTATCCCCTGTTTGTGTTTATTATCAACCAAGTTTCTATCCCCGTTTGTGTTTATTATCAACCAAGTTTCTATCCCTGTTTGTGTTTATTATCAACCAAGTTTCTATCCCTGTTTGTGTTTATTATCAACCAAGTTTCTATCCCTGTTTGTGTTTATTATCAACCAAGTTTCTATCCCTGTTTGTGTTTATTATCAACCAAGTTTCTATCCCTGTTTGTGTTTATTATCAACCAAGTTTCTATCCCTGTTTGTGTTTATTATCAACCAAGTTTCTATCCCCGTTTGTGTTTATTATCAACCAAGTTTCTATCCCTGTTTGTGTTTATTATCAACCAAGTTTCTATCCCTGTTTGTGTTTATTATCAAGTTTCTATCCCAAGTTTCTATCCCTGTTTGTGTTTATTATCAACCAAGTTTCTATCCCTGTTTGTGTTTATTATCAACCAAGTTTCTATCCCTGTTTGTGTTTATTATCAACCAAGTTTCTATCCCTGTTTGTGTTTATTATCAACCAAGTTTCTATCCCTGTTTGTGTTTATTATCAACCAAGTTTCTATCCCTGTTTGTGTTTATTATCAACCAAGTTTCTATCCCCGTTTGTGTTTATTATCAATCAAGTTTCTATCCCTGTTTGTGTTTATTATCAACCAAGTTTCTATCCCTGTTTGTGTTTATTATCAATCAAGTTTCTATCCCCGTTTGTGTTTATTATCAACCAAGTTTCTATCCCCGTTTGTGTTTATTATCAACCAAGTTTCTATCCCTGTTTGTGTTTATTATCAACCAAGTTTCTATCCCCGTTTGTGTTTATTATCAACCAAGTTTCTATCCCTGTTTGTGTTTATTATCAACCAAGTTTCTATCCCTGTTTGTGTTTATTATCAACCAAGTTTCTATCCCCGTTTGTGTTTATTATCAACCAAGTTTCTATCCCCGTTTGTGTTTATTATCAACCAAGTTTCTATCCCCGTTTGTGTTTATTATCAACCAAGTTTCTATCCCTGTTTGTGTTTATTATCAACCAAGTTTCTATCCCTGTTTGTGTTTATTATCAATCAAGTTTCTATCCCCGTTTGTGTTTATTATCAACCAAGTTTCTATCCCTGTTTGTGTTTATTATCAACCAAGTTTTATTATCCCTGTTTGTGTTTATTATCAACCAAGTTTCTATCCCCGTTTGTGTTTATTATCAACCAAGTTTCTATCCCTGTTTGTGTTTATTATCAACCAAGTTTCTATCCCTGTTTGTGTTTATTATCAACCAAGTTTCTATCCCTGTTTGTGTTTATTATCAACCAAGTTTCTATCCCTGTTTGTGTTTATTATCAACCAAGTTTCTATCCCCGTTTGTGTTTATTATCAACCAAGTTTCTATCCCCAAGTTTGTGTTTATTATCAACCAAGTTTCTATCCCTGTTTGTGTTTATTATCAACCAAGTTTCTATCCCTGTTTGTGTTTATTATCAACCAAGTTTCTATCCCTGTTTGTGTTTATTATCAACCAAGTTTCTATCCCTGTTTGTGTTTATTATCAACCAAGTTTCTATCCCTGTTTGTGTTTATTATCAACCAAGTTTCTATCCCTGTTTGTGTTTATTATCAACCAAGTTTCTATCCCTGTTTGTGTTTATTATCAACCAAGTTTCTATCCCTGTTTGTGTTTATTATCAACCAAGTTTCTATCCCCGTTTGTGTTTATTATCAACCAAGTTTCTATCCCTGTTTGTGTTTATTATCAACCAAGTTTCTATCCCTGTTTGTGTTTATTATCAACCAAGTTTCTATCCCTGTTTGTGTTTATTATCAACCAAGTTTCTATCCCTGTTTGTGTTTATTATCAACCAAGTTTCTATCCCTGTTTGTGTTTATTATCAACCAAGTTTCTATCCCTGTTTGTGTTTATTATCAACCAAGTTTCTATCCCTGTTTGTGTTTATTATCAACCAAGTTTCTATCCCTGTTTGTGTTTATTATCAACCAAGTTTCTATCCCTGTTTGTGTTTATTATCAACCAAGTTTCTATCCCTGTTTGTGTTTATTATCAACCAAGTTTCTATCCCCGTTTGTGTTTATTATCAACCAAGTTTCTATCCCTGTTTGTGTTTATTATCAACCAAGTTTCTATCCCCGTTTGTGTTTATTATCAACCAAGTTTCTATCCCTGTTTGTGTTTATTATCAACCAAGTTTCTATCCCTGTTTGTGTTTATTATCAACCAAGTTTCTATCCCTGTTTGTGTTTATTATCAACCAAGTTTCTATCCCCGTTTGTGTTTATTATCAACCAAGTTTCTATCCCCGTTTGTGTTTATTATCAACCAAGTTTCTATCCCTGTTTGTGTTTATTATCAACCAAGTTTCTATCCCTGTTTGTGTTTATTATCAACCAAGTTTCTATCCCCGTTTGTGTTTATTATCAACCAAGTTTCTATCCCCGTTTGTGTTTATTATCAACCAAGTTTCTATCCCTGTTTGTGTTTATTATCAACCAAGTTTCTATCCCTGTTTGTGTTTATTATCAACCAAGTTTCTATCCCTGTTTGTGTTTATTATCAATCAAGTTTCTATCCCTGTTTGTGTTTATTATCAACCAAGTTTCTATCCCTGTTTGTGTTTATTATCAACCAAGTTTCTATCCCTGTTTGTGTTTATTATCAACCAAGTTTCTATCCCTGTTTGTGTTTATTATCAACCAAGTTTCTATCCCCTGTTTGTGTTTATTATCAACCAAGTTTCTATCCCTGTTTGTGTTTATTATCAACCAAGTTTCTATCCCCGTTTGTGTTTATTATCAACCAAGTTTCTATCCCCGTTTGTGTTTATTATCAACCAAGTTTCTATCCCCGTTTGTGTTTATTATCAACCAAGTTTCTATCCCTGTTTGTGTTTATTATCAACCAAGTTTCTATCCCTGTTTGTGTTTATTATCAACCAAGTTTCTATCCCCGTTTGTGTTTATTATCAACCAAGTTTCTATCCCTGTTTGTGTTTATTATCAACCAAGTTTCTATCCCTGTTTGTGTTTATTATCAACCAAGTTTCTATCCCTGTTTGTGTTTATTATCAACCAAGTTTCTATCCCTGTTTGTGTTTATTATCAACCAAGTTTCTATCCCTGTTTGTGTTTATTATCAACCAAGTTTCTATCCCTGTTTGTGTTTATTATCAACCAAGTTTCTATCCCTGTTTGTGTTTATTATCAACCAAGTTTCTATCCCTGTTTGTGTTTATTATCAACCAAGTTTCTATCCCTGTTTGTGTTTATTATCAACCAAGTTTCTATCCCCGTTTGTGTTTATTATCAACCAAGTTTCTATCCCCGTTTGTGTTTATTATCAACCAAGTTTCTATCCCTGTTTGTGTTTGTGTTTATTATCAACCAAGTTTCTATCCCTGTTTGTGTTTATTATCAACCAAGTTTCTATCCCTGTTTGTGTTTATTATCAACCAAGTTTCTATCCCTGTTTGTGTTTATTATCAACCAAGTTTCTATCCCTGTTTGTGTTTATTATCAACCAAGTTTCTATCCCTGTTTGTGTTTATTATCAACCAAGTTTCTATCCCTGTTTGTGTTTATTATCAACCAAGTTTCTATCCCTGTTTGTGTTTATTATCAACCAAGTTTCTATCCCTGTTTGTGTTTATTATCAACCAAGTTTCTATCCCTGTTTGTGTTTATTATCAACCAAGTTTTATCCCTGTTTGTGTTTATTATCAACCAAGTTTCTATCCCTGTTTGTGTTTATTATCAACCAAGTTTCTATCCCTGTTTGTGTTTATTATCAACCAAGTTTCTATCCCTGTTTGTGTTTATTATCAACCAAGTTTCTATCCCTGTTTGTGTTTATTATCAACCAAGTTTCTATCCCTGTTTGTGTTTATTATCAACCAAGTTTCTATCCCTGTTTGTGTTTATTATCAACCAAGTTTCTATCCCCGTTTGTGTTTATTATCAACCAAGTTTCTATCCCGTTTGTGTTTATTATCAACCAGTTTCTATCCCTGTTTGTGTTTATTATCAACCAAGTTTCTATCCCTCGTTTGTGTTTATTATCAACCAAGTTTCTATCCCTGTTTGTGTTTATTATCAATCAAGTTTCTATCCCTGTTTGTGTTTATTATCAACCAAGTTTCTATCCTCGTTTGTGTTTATTATCAACCAAGTTTCTATCCCTGTTTGTGTTTATTATCAACCAAGTTTCTATCCCTGTTTGTGTTTATTATCAACCAAGTTTCTATTCCCTGTTTGTGTTTATTATCAACCAAGTTTCTATCCCTGTTTGTGTTTATTATCAACCAAGTTTCTATCCCTGTTTGTGTTTATTATCAACCAAGTTTCTATCCCTGTTTGTGTTTATTATCAACCAAGTTTCTATCCCTGTTTGTGTTTATTATCAACCAAGTTTCTATCCCTGTTTGTGTTTATTATCAACCAAGTTTCTATCCCTGTTTGTGTTTATTATCAACCAAGTTTCTATCCCTGTTTGTGTTTATTATCAACCAAGTTTCAACCAAGTTTCTATCCCTGTTTGTGTTTATTATCAACCAAGTTTCTATCCCTGTTTGTGTTTATTATCAACCAAGTTTCTATCCCTGTTTGTGTTTATTATCAACCAAGTTTCTATCCCTGTTTGTGTTTATTATCAATCAAGTTTCTATCCCAAGTTTGTGTTTATTATCAACCAAGTTTCTATCCCTGTTTGTGTTTATTATCAACCAAGTTTCTATCCCTGTTTGTGTTTATTATCAACCAAGTTTCTATGTTTGTGTTTATTATCAACCAAGTTTCTATCCCTGTTTGTGTTTATTATCAACCAAGTTTCTATCCCTGTTTGTGTTTATTATCAACCAAGTTTCTGTCCCTGTTTGTGTTTATTATCAACCAAGTTTCTATCCCCGTTTGTGTTTATTATCAACCAAGTTTCTATCCCCGTTTGTGTTTATTATCAACCAAGTTTCTATCCCCGTTTGTGTTTATTATCAACCAAGTTTCTATCCTTGTTTGTGTTTATTATTAACCAAGTTTCTATCCCTGTTTGTGTTTATTATCAACCAAGTTTCTATCCCTGTTTGTGTTTATTATCAACCAAGTTTCTATCCCTGTTTGTGTTTATTATCAACCAAGTTTCTATCCCTGTTTGTGTTTATTATCAACCAAGTTTCTATCCCTGTTTGTGTTTATTATCAACCAAGTTTCTATCCCTGTTTGTGTTTATTATCAACCAAGTTTCTATCCCTGTTTGTGTTTATTATCAACCAAGTTTCTATCCCTGTTTGTGTTTATTATCAACCAAGTTTCTATCCCTGTTTGTGTTTATTATCAACCAAGTTTCTATCCCTGTTTGTGTTTATTATCAACCAAGTTTCTATCCCTGTTTGTGTTTATTATCAATCAAGTTTCTATCCCTGTTTGTGTTTATTATCAACCAAGTTTCTATCCCCGTTTGTGTTTATTATCAATCAAGTTTCTATCCCCGTTTGTGTTTATTATCAATCAAGTTTCTATCCCTGTTTGTGTTTATTATCAACCAAGTTTCTATCCCTGTTTGTGTTTATTATCAACCAAGTTTCTATCCCTGTTTGTGTTTATTATCAACCAAGTTTCT
>NC_134831.1:103121569-103184382 GCF_004210375.1 Tachypleus tridentatus
CCTTTGTCTTGTTTTAGGTTTCTAATGGAATTCACGTCTCTTTTTATAAGATTGTCTTTTTAGCTTCTGTTTTGTGAAATAATGTTGATGGTTTTGTTAGAAAATGCTTTTTGAAAAAAAATCTGTTTAGAGATGTTGTTTTTTAGGTGTTCTGGAAAATATTAATTTTAATTTTTCCTAGGAAGTTTGGCATGTTGAATGTCAATAAAATTGTCTAAGTTGTCTTCTTCTCTGTTGGTTATTTTTTTGTTTTCTGTAGAAAGTACCACAAGTCTCCTGGCTAGATATTCTAAACATGTTTTGATTTCTAAGGTTGGAATGTTCCTAGGTGCTATTGCGAAGTTGAGTCCTTTGTTGGGCAGATGCATCTCATCTGTTTTAATTGTCGGTCGGATCTGTTAATTATGAGGTTAGCCAACGGTTTGTCGTGTTGGTGTCTTTTCTGTTGTTTGCATCTTAGTTTTCTAGTTTTTTTTGTGGCAGATCTTGTCTCTGTTTCTTATGTTGATTTGGTTGTACAAGTCCGTAAATCTCTTGTTTTCGTAAGTCAAAACAAAAAAATGAACCTAGACCATCAACTGGCATGCTGCATTAAACCAGAGATTTACGGACTTATACAACGAAACATAAACCAAATCAACACTAAGAATGACTAATCTCATAATAAACAGATCAATAAGTTTCCTCCACAAACCGTAGAAAACATTATACGCACACACCTAGACAGAAAGCAAAATCAACCAACAAAAGTAAATATATCTCACGAATCAAAAAATCACGAAA
Source organism: Tachypleus tridentatus (assembly GCF_004210375.1). Classification (NCBI taxonomy): domain Eukaryota; kingdom Metazoa; phylum Arthropoda; class Merostomata; order Xiphosura; family Limulidae; genus Tachypleus; species Tachypleus tridentatus. Next base: position 103,122,353 of record NC_134831.1, read on the forward strand.
GCATGTACTGCTGCATACCATATATTCCTGACATCAGCAGACAAATATCAAACATTTGTCAAAAATTAGTAACAAAATATGACATTCCAGTTAATACCAAATGTATTCAAAAACCAGGCACAAAACTGAGGTCTATACTATGTAAAAACTACACTGACAAACATCACACCAACATTATTTATAAAATACAATGTGATAACTGCCACGACTTCTATATTGAGAAACAAGTAGAAAAATGGAAATCAGATTCAATGAACATAAAAGTCATCTTCAGACGTTTACGAACACTGCAAATCAAATAAACACAACATAACCATAGAAAACACTCAAATACTAAATAAAGAAACAAACAAACGCAAAATTAGAGAAGCCTTACTTATAGGATATTAACTGTTTTCAGTGAACAGTTTGGACAGCTGACAGACAACACTGCTCTGCTTAGTTTTTACTGACTTGAAAGTAACGGTTTATATTTTGAAAAAAACTACACTGAATCTTAAAATGACTTTAGTTTCTTAGTTCAATTTTTCCCACAAAATTAGAAATTTCATTTATTTTTAATTAATTATAATTATATTTTTAATATTAATTACATTTTCATGTTAATTATACTTTTAGTAATAACTAGTTTGTTTTGTTTTTCAGATTGAGTTTTGAAACTTACCTGCAATAATTACAGTGGTATAATGGATCGCAGAATGTGCAGTACCGTCATGTAGTATAGTATATACTGTCAATATGTTACTTTGTACATTTAGAAATATGCAAGCAGAGGTAATCAGTCATTATGTATTCAAGTACAATGTAAATTTACTATACTATCATTTTTTCAAATGTAATTTGTGAAATACTCAAACCTGATAGAGAAAAATGAAAGTCATTTCTGAATTCAGGACCATCAAATTAACTATAATCAGGTCTTAACACTGAATCAGCAGGAAAAAAGTTTCCAGATGCAGGGTAGTGTAATAAAACATACATTAAGGTCAGAACATGAGCAGTCTTCAATGAATAGTCTCAACAGTTGGCACAATGTAAAACATGTTCATTAAAGTAAGAAAATGAATTGTGTTTTGAGTGAACAGTCTTAAGAGCTGTTAGATTGTAATGTGTATATATGATTATTTACCTGGGCTAAGAATCTTTAAAAACCTGTTCATCTTTACAATGACCCCAGTGACCTTTGTTAAAGATTAGACTAATGGTCCAACAAACATCCATTTAAGCATCTTTACAAAACAATCACTCGGACATCTTTACTGAAACACTGTGTTTATATATGTAGACAAATATAATTATCTAAACAGTCTTTACTGTGAAATATTTGAACATTGTGTAGGTAATATTTGGTACTCACATGACACAAACTATTATAAACTATTATATTTTAGATTCAGTTTTATTAATGAAGACTTCACTCTGGAAGTGTGTTAGTTATCTTCCTGTCAAAAACAGCCTAGAAATCTGTTATCACAGGTCAAGGATGAGTGTAAGAACGACCAGAAACTTACAACTCAATGATACAGAATGTTTCGTGTAGGGAAAATCTGTACACATAGTTATTGTCACAAAGTGAAAGTGTGTATATTATATCCTTTCTTCAACATGTACTCTTTCTCAACTTTCATATTCAGGTACAGAATCTATCTGGAAGTTGACAGTCTGTAAAATAAGTAATTTAGTCATGTTCCTGCAATCACCACAATCACATTCTAAATATATTAATGTGAATGAATTATACTCATAGAAATGTTCATGTAAACATTTTTGTAAAATAGTAATTCTGGCATTTTCTTAATATCCAGTTTTGTAAAATAACATGATTATCTTTCTCTTACTTCAGTGAATAGACAGTAATTATTTAGATACAAAACAAGTACTTGATTCTATAGTTTAAAGGTGAATTTTACAGAAAAAAGAAAACTTTGCACTCAAAAGAACTACTCATACTGATTAATTTTGTAGGTTCACATTTTTTATAAAACATATGTGCTAATAAATGAAACATAGAACTTGTCGCAGAAAGAGCCATTTCTGAACAGCAATCCAAACGTTTTAGTTTTTACGTTTGCCACTAGGAAAAGTACTGTGACATAATAGTTGCCAAACAAACTGCCAACGCCAGCACGTTGAATGTAAATAAACATGGCCAGTGCGTACGGAGAAACAGAGGTGGAGTGTGTTTTGACTTTGTGTTCTGAACAATGTCGAGTAGCACCATATCAATTCGAACCTACTCTGAACGAACCTAGAACAGTTACTTTTGACACAGATCTGACAAGTTCTAGTGATGAGGACAGTTCCATGAGCGAGAGAAGCGGAACTGTAAGTGATACTAAAGAAATAAGATTATAGATTAAAACAACATGCTTTATGAGGTTTATGAGATTTACATTTAATATGACAATGTCAAAGTACTGTGTTAAGATTAATTTTATTATGATGAGTTATGGAAATTGTTATGGAGTTTATATTTGATTGTTTACAAGTCTACAATGTTTGTTTTAAATACATAACATGTACTTGATTACTTCAACATGTTCAAGACACAGTCTTATTTCAATTTATCTTGAAATATTAAATTTGAAAAATGGTGTTCTTCAAACTTTTCCATATTTAAAAATGATACAAAAACATCTACTGAATGATCTACCAGTTTTAAACTTGGAATATACTCTGTTTGGGATAGATTTGTCCACTGTCTAGACTATGAAATCAAGGTTTCACTGACTTTCAGGTGCCACAAATGCAAAACACGCTCATGAAAGTGAAATGTGTATGTCTAGTTACATTCTTCAAAAACTTGTACTTTTTAAATTATTATATTATACTGGTTATTGTTTATCACTTTATACTGCACACATACCTTTAAGTTTGTTCTTTTGGTGATGGCAAGGGATGGCTTCAGAGGGGTGGAACCTGTACACTGCAGGCTGAGATCAGTCCTCAGCTCTACACAAGGAAAGATGGTGGGGACAATCCTGTCTACTGCCGATGGTTTTTTCAGTCTCAACCTGCCTGGCTTGTAACCCACGGAATCCAAAACAGTGGGATCCGACACAAAACATGAGCGTTCAAAGTGATCTTGAGAAAGCTTTGAATAGTGTGAAGGAATCCAGTTCTTCCTATTGACCATTCACACCCACTGTCGCCACCTTGCCGGTTCCTTCTCCTTGCACAGAAATGAAAAGAAGCTTTTGCCCGATGCCGAACCGTTTTTACAACCATAACCAACGCAGTAAACCATGTTATCATAAAACAAACATAAAGTAGCAATATCAAGACAAAAAATAGTCTCACAAAATATGTAATCTGAAAAAAGCACTGATAGATTTACATAAAACACCAGCACTGAAAGGAACATAATGGTCGGTACGCAACAAAGCGTGTTTGGCAACTATTACGTCATAGTTGTGAAACGTCACGGAAACAGCTGAACGACCGAGAGGAACTTGAGTTCGAGGACGCGCATATTTTGTTTCACTTTTTACTCAAAAACTAAAGTTTAAAAATATGGCAACCTCACAGGAATTATACCTAACCAAAGTACAGTTTATCAGGCAATTATTAACTTTGTTGAAAATTCACCTTTAAGGATGCACTACAAAATTCTACAAATATAATACCTGATCATAAAGTTTAATGATTCACTACAAGGACCTTACAAAACTATTACCTGAATGAATATCTTTTGAGTATTGAAAGCCTAAGTTCTATTAAACAAGTTTCATTAGAAAAGAATTTCTCGACTACCAAATTAAAATATTTCAAAGTGGAATCCCAAACACATTACAAAACAAAATCAAAAGGTTTGAAAGAAAAGTACAGGTGAAGTCTATCGGTAATGTATATTTTGATATACGTAATTAAATGTACATTATTAAAAACAATTATTATGTTAGAACAAAGATTACATTTTGAAAAGTGACTGATATAGTCTAAAGGAATTGTCCCATGCCAAAATTATCTTAAAACCAATATAAATGTTTCAACAAATTCAAAAAAGTTCTAAGAGGTTCACATTTAAAAGTATGGTAATTTTTCTTAACTTGCATTATACCTATAACAGATCTGTTTTAACTAGTTCTTATAACAGCTTAATTGAAGCACATTACATGAGGTTAATCAAACATCATAATCCATGTGTATGCACACAGTAAGTAGTGAACTGTAGCACCACTAATGTACAGCACGTGTCGTCCCCAAACATCACAATTTAAAATCAGTGGGCAACACGCAGGACATTTGTGATGCTTCAGTTCTCCAAGTTCCATGTACAACCTTACTGAACTTGCAAATCAAACACATTATATAAATGACACAAACCAATGCTGCAAAATTCCTTGAAACTTAAACACAACAAGTACTCTTATAAACGTTTATATATTTCAGTGATTAAAAACATGAGATTTTATGTTATTTGCTTTCTCTTCTGGGTTGAAAATGTATTGTAATTAAAAATTACATAAATACAATAAACATATGAACAATGCATGTACAACCAGTTTGCTGTAAGTAACTAGAGTTAACATATATATATAGTAAACAATAAAAACTGGCAGGGATAAAACAGAAAATCTTGCAAAGATCAAGAAACCTGGTTTTCACTATTACTACTGACAAAAGGGCAGTGTACCTCCAGGTAAAACTTCATGGATTTACTTTTAGTTTACTGAAGCAAATATTGTATACAAGGAAAATACAAACTTTTACTTCTAAGTGTCATCTTTAACAAATAATTTTTACTTGACTGGTATTTTACTTTTGCACAATACTATTAGTTCCATTTTAAATGCTTTTTAAGGTAGTTTTAAAACTTATCTTGTGATTTAAATTATTACATTTAAAAAGAACCATTAAATAATTACATTCAGTCATTGATGTTTTACTAAAGTCATTATAATGGTATGTTTAAGAAAAAAAACATCTTTAACCTATGTTTCAAAAATACAGAAAAATCCACTGATCGAAAGTTAAGAAATAAATGAAGTTCAATTTTTGAATTATAATATTTAAATAATTTTATATTTTTTGGATTATCAGTGACTAGTGAATTGCACAATACCCACCCCAGATAGTCTTTAAACTACTTTTCAAAAGTAAAATCTGGTTTCTACAAAGTTTTTTTCTATTGATAATATATTATAAATGATCTAAATAACAAACTGTGTAAATACTGATTGCAGTGACACGTGCAAACATTACAACAAAGATAATACAAAAACCATCAACATTTCTATAAATGTGTGAGTTAGTAACTTCTTTGAATAGCTCTTCCTGCTGAACATGTCATATGTAGAGAAAACATTTTTACAGGGGTTGATATAGCTGAATGAGTGATTAATACACAGTAAACAGATAAGCAAACTAATTTATAAACAAAGACTTTCAGTGATGGTGTAACATAACTACATGTTACACAATCAAAAATATTCTTCCTTGTGCTTATAAATCATTAATTGCCTGCTTATTATTGTGTTGGCCTAATTCGTTACTCATTAAACACAACAATACTCATATAAATTAATAAACACAACATTTCTACCTCTCAAAACCATAAATTTTGCATCCTAAAATAGGAATACTCAAATAAAACTATTTACCCCTGTAATAAGTCAGTCTATTTTCCTTTCAAAAGATTATCTCTTCACCAGAAGAATAAGAAAACTGTCCATCACCAAATCTTAAGAAATATTAAATTATGTAACAAATTTTGTTCCTGGATAGTAGGTGTTATTTCTTAATTGCTTATGTTGTAAAAGTACAGAAAATGGTCAGTATTTTCTTAAAACTTTGCTTTTGTGACCTGGATAATGAAATTTAGAAATTAACCTATTTTCTATGTAAAAACAGGCAAATTTGCACATTTTCATTTTCATAAGGTCTGAATAAAACATATGAATGAAGATTTATACTAAAGTTATACAAAATGAACAAAATGTTTATAAGTGAGTAGTTTTCAAGATTTGCGACTGTAATGTAAATCACTTTCACGTATCATCCCCAAATATAGTCTCCCATCATGTTTTTTGTTATACGCCCCAGGTCACAAAAGCAAAGTTTGAAGAGGAAAAATAGGTCTTTTCACTTACTTTAGACATAAACAATTGGGAAATAACACTTTCTGTCCAGGAACAAGAAAAAGTAAACATTTTGTTACATAATACTAGAGACTTATTTGCTTAAATATCATGGTGAGAAAAGCATGTACAATATTTTTTTAACTGACATATCTCTCCCTGTTCCTCCTGATAAGAAAACAGAGAAAGTGACCAATCTTTAAAGGTACTTGAGTTATAAATCGTTTTCTTCCTTACAGTTACTTTTATGGGTTCTATACAGTATCTGATTTCAAGAACACACTAACTTTGTATGCTTACCTTTTTCTAACAAAGTATTTATTCAGTAGCATACAAAAACACTATGAATAAAGAAATTCACAGTCTCAGATTACCTTTACCACCATTCAAGTGGCTCTGTATTATTGAACTAACTGGTCTAGCAAAGTCCAACATTTATATTAAAATACAGACTTCAGATGATCACAATCCATATTTGGTTACCTAAAAAGCAACAATAAAGTAAATTATAAGCAGTGAAAGAACTTTTGGTTCTACCTCTTGGAAGAATTCATCCATGTAGCCTCCACCCCTGGTGTCTTCAACAGAGACAACAATATCATCGTCACCTTGAGACTGAAAATATAATGATTATAAATACATTTTAATTACAATGTACACCTTACCTCTTACTCATATGTTAGATTTATACTTACATCTGTTTAAAATCGATTTTCAGAGCTTTTATGGCAAACTATATAATTATACTTATGTATTTGGTTAAAATTCAATGAGCATGTGTACATAAAACACAGTAAATAAGCCACTAAATACAATACATGATAGGTTACTTCTGATTGGATTAGTAATTTACTGAGCACAGTGATAACTAATTTTAATTTTCTGTAATAAATGTTTCTTATACAAACAACAGTGTCAGGCATTTAACTTCAGTTGTATGAATCTACTTAAAGATTTGGTAATTGACAAGTTTCTAAAATACATGTTCCATTGTTTATAATTTCACATCAAATGATACATAAAGAGATACAAGTAATACTTAAATTTGAGAAAACCCAAAAAAGTAAAAAATAATTACCTATTATCTAAAACTACTTCATTAAGTAGCCATAAGTTAATACCTGACGATTTTGGAATTTTCTATATTGTTAATAAGCCTACAAATTAACTTGTAAGTACAATTTGTTGAAAGAAAACTAGTTACACTATGAAATACATGCTTACAAACTGTTTTCTTGCTCATTCTACTTGAAATGGTTGGATCACTTCTAAAAAACTTGCACAAATTGAATATTATGTGAAATAAAAATAGCCAGTTTATGAATATTTTCTTTATAATGTAACATCACAATACACACACAGACAACACCTTCAACTGTTATTTTATAAACTAAATATCCGATCCATTAAGAACCCAAATTTACTCAAAAAGTATTAACAATCTTATGATAAGTCACAGAAAAATTTCTGTCATGTTGAATTGCAATCATGTAACAAATAATTATACAAAACCTATTTTGTACAAACTAAAATTATTCTATTTTTTCTCTGCCTACATTTTCAAAATCACATTTTAACTTCAATTAAGAACTTATATTTTTAGCACTGGAAGCAACAAAACAGATTTCCAATGAGCATGACACTTGTATTGTTGTGAAATAAAATTTATTATTTTTGTTCAATATTTCAATAAAAGATAACACTGAATTTATCTGTAAAAATAAATTGTAAAATATAACAAAGTTTAGCTCTATTATTTAGTTATCACTAGCCTAAAAATAAAACTAAAGGGAGTTACATAAAGCATTTAAAAATGGGTTTCATAAGATGAAATATATACTAAAAGTAAAAACATTTACAAAGTTTTGTATTACATCATTTTTGGAGAAACAAAAAGAGATAATCTAAGGGTGTTTTGTTTTTCACCTGCCCGACCACATCTTGCTCAAGTGTGAAACACTAGTTTTAAATTCTACGATTTTTATATTTTAATTCCTGCCCAATGTCACTAATGTAAACGAGAGAGCTTTTTAATTCCACTACAACAGTATATCATAAGTTTCAGTAAAAACTTCCAATCTAGTACTGATAAACAATGTTCCACTAAAAATATAATTCATCTAAATACCTGATACAAGTTTATAAGTTATAGTAAAATTAATATGGTCTGACTGTATGTCTAAATAAGCCTAAGCTAAAGACAAGCACGTGATACGAATGTAAATGGATCTAATGAAGATTACACTTTACAGTATCCACTGAACAGTTATTTCTTGTACGGAGTTAAGTTTAATTTACTCTCCTTTATAGTAACAACAGATCTGATTTGATAATCAAACGTTAGGCTTAATGTTACTGTTATCTCTCTAAACCCACGGTGTTGCAATACGTCTGTACTGCAGACCAAAGGCAAAGAGAGTGACTCGAAACCGTCGAAACAGCGGTAAATCATTTTTTCTAATTCAAAAAATGGGACGTTCCTTACCGCTTTCAACGCTGCTAATCGATCCTTCGTCATTATTAAGTCAACTTAAATGTTACAAATTACTTATATAATTTCAAACTATTATTTGTTTAATATTTCGTCTAAAAACCTAACTTTCTTTACGCACATTATGCGTTATGGACACCACAAACCTATTTTAACAGTTCTAGTTAGCGATACCTCTCCAATTGATTATTTGTTACAGCGCGAACTGCAAATCTGACGACCTCTATAGAAGAAAATTTGCTTTCACCCGCCAGATGGCAAGAATTTTAAATTTCTAATAATTCTTATTTTGAAAGTTTGAATCATCAAACTGTACTATTAATCCATAAAAGAAATTAAGTATTATTCACAAATAGTTAAAGGCCACGCAAAAAGTAAGGGGCTTAAGATTTTAAGTCAACTAATTAAAGAACAGGTACATAGAAAAACATAAGACAGCCATAAAAGTAACACTATGTATTATTGTGTTTGCTTAGCCTGTTGGTGTGGTGTATATTTATACCTAGCATATCTGAAGGAACACAGTCCCATAAATTTTAATGTGCTAGTCTCTAATAAGCAAATAAGCTTAATGAGATTTAAGCGAAACTATAAAGATTTAAAGTGATGTTTACTAATTATTGTCGCCCCTATCTTCTTTTGAAATGCAAAAGAATCACTCTTGTCTTGGATTTGTAAGGAAGTATTCACATTAGCAGTCAATACAGCAGGAACTCAGCTTGTCTTTGCTGCAAAGATAACATAATGACTACTGTTATTCGATTATTGTAATTATGTCTTGCCTAGAGAAAACAAAACACAAAAAACATGATGTATTTCCTATACATGTTTTTTCTTCTTCTCATTTTCCTACTGTTGCAAGTGTATGTCACTTCTGGAACTTGGAAAGCACATGCCTTGATTTAAGTTCCATTATAATTTCAGGTGGTAAGAGGTCAGGCATTCGAAAAATCAAATGTTTTGACCTGACGTTCCTTTATATTTCCACCAATCTGAAACAAACAGCGTTGGAATTCGTATCTTTCTTTGGATTTTACAGAGATTAAAGGTCAAATTATTTTGCAAGTGTTGGCTATTTGGCTTGCAGTTTCTCTATACTTCGACCAATCTGGATGAAACTTTTCACAAAACTACCTTGTGATAGCTCCCACGAAGTAAAGTGATTTGATCCTTTATTTTGGTTTTACAGACTATAGTCAAAAGAAAAAGTTACAATGTATGTGGTTGGGTACTTTGGGTCTAGAAATATTTTCTATTTATATATAAAGTTAAAAGGAGCTGTTATTATAGAGTTTTGATGCGTACAATACATGAAATTATATATACAGTGTTGAAGAATAAATTTTATTTATCCAGGCATTACTTATAAAGTTTTATTATGAATAAATGTATTTACTTAAAAACTGATTGTTCTACGTATTATAAGGTTACAATTTATTATTATCTGATATAACTCTCCCGCTAAGAAGTCCCAAGTTAATACTATGTTAAGTACATATATTTTCAGACACTGGAGTAGAATATCTTAATTTAAAATCTAAATAGTTGATCTTAATTTACTTCTAAAAAGTATTTTTTAACCCATTTAGTTTCTCTTCATTTCATTTTCTTAATTTTCCTTTTCAATTTTTGAGATCTGAAATTGAAATAAAAATTTAAGAAATGTAATAAAAAAAGAAATAGGTGAAAAAGAAAACTTTTCATAAGCAGGTAAGATCAGCCTCATGTATTTTTGCTTACTGAGTTAACTGTCTGTCCTCTGAAATATATTTGTTGCGGTTTCTTTTCCCTTTCTCTGCCTTGAAATCTATTGTATTCTTAGGATTTGGTATAAAGTAGGTTCACGCTCTTAAAAAGTTGTTTTCGTTTCATTTATTAAGTTTCTACTTAATTACTTTTGTGAATGTTTCCTTTCAAATATTCCTACTTCTTTATTTTAGGCTTATATGTAGAATGCAGTTTTTATCTATGAATAACACAGTTCTGTCGGAGCTTTTACGGATTAAAGTGTGAGGCCAGTTCTATTATTTTATTTCGTAAATGGACGTACTTATGCTAAGTACTAAATTAATTAAACCTTGTGCATAAAATAATAAATTTATTGAAGTATATTATTATTCTAACAAATGACAGCAGCATAAAAATTTATCAAAGTAATTCCCAATCTGTCAGGTCATCTCTTAAGTAATGTCCGATTTTAGATTCAGAAAAAGAGAAAGGATTTCAAACGCTTTTAATGTTGTTTAATCAATAATGTATGTTCCATTATTATTAATTACTTCCTGCCAACGATTCACAAGCTTCTGAATGCCACTTCTATAAAATATTTGGGGTTTGGAGGAAAATAATGTAAAAAGGGTAGTTCTGACATTTTCATATGGTCCAAGCTCTTTTCCATAAAGATAGTTCTGTAAACTTCGGAATAGATGATAATCAGATGGGGTAAGGTCTGAAGAATAAGGAGAATGTGGAAGTTTTTCCCAGTCTAGCTCTTCAATTTTTGAAAATGTGATCCTTGCTTTACGGGGCAGTGCATTATCCTGGTGTAACACAACGCCTTTACGATTGATCAAAGCAGGCCTCTTTTCTTTCAGTGCAACGTTCAAGCGCTCTAACTGTTGACAATAGAAGTCTGATGTAATCGTTACATTGAGTGGCAGCAACTCAAAATGGATCATACCAACAATATCCATCAAACGCTTAACAAGGCTTTCCTGGGGTGGAGGTATATTTGAGGCTGTGATTTAGTCAGGTTACCTGCACTGAGCCATTGTCTGCGGCGCTTAAATTTTTTTATAAAACACTCATTTTTCATCTCCAATCACTAACCTGTCCAAAAAAGGTGAGTTACGTTCACGAGGGTGCAGAAAAGTGCAAATGTCCATTCTTGTTCTGAAGTTGGCTTCTGTCAAAGCATTAGGGGACCCATTTACCAAGTGTTGACATCTTTCCAAGCTGTTGCAAGTAACGGTGAACTGTTTAATGGGTTGAATTAAGCCTCTTTGTCATTTCTTTAACTGTTACAGCACAATCTTCATCAAGTGCAGTCTGCAGCAAGTCATCATTAAACTCAACAGGACGACCTGAATGTGGCGCATCAATGAACTTGTGAAACCACCTTCGACATTTTCTTTTATTAAGAGACTCCGCACCATAAACACCTTGAATATTTCGTGTAGTTTCTGCTGCACTATTGCCTTTTTAAAACTCATAAAGTATTATATGTCTAATGTACTCCTCAGACACATCCATCTTCATGAGGGTTTATTTGATTATAGATCTGAAAAGTGGAGTTGGGTTAGTTTATTTTATTTGTCTGAACATTTTTACACACGTCCTATTACATATTTTAGTCATTAAAGCTTCTACAACGACAGAAATGATGATGCACTTTCTGTATTAAAATTTTCGACATTACTTATGGGTTGGCCTGCTATTTGTAAGACAACCTTTAAGAAATAACTTATGCATGGAACAGTTGGCAAAAATAGTAGCTACTTTTATCAAAAATTTCCAACGTTACTAACGTAATACCAATACCAAATAGACGGCAGTAGTAGCACTACTCTTTATTAAAAAAAACTCTGACTTTAATAGGTTCAAAAATAGGCAGTAGCAATGGTATATTCTAGAATCAGACTGATATGATAAAAAGCTGGACTATTAATAAATTCATTATTTTCATGACATATAACAACTGAAAAAGAATGAGAATAGTTAAGCCTCGTCACAAAAGAAAAATTAAATATCAAAAAGATAATGGCGATCAATAGTAAACACTGACGAAGAAATGATATATGTTTGGGTAGTATATTTCACATAACAAATACTTTATTTCTTTCTTACTTGTGCATATAGGCTTCAGAACAGAGAAGATGATTACGGTATGCAACTAACTGGTAAATGTACTGGTTACATGATGTCATAAATCATTCTCCTTTGGTGTAATTTAAGTTTCTCCCTTGGAATATGTCAGTGTAGAACAGTGTAATTTGGTATCGTATGCAGTATTTATGGTAAGATCAATTATGTAGAAGATTGACGACGTCTTAAAACTATATACTCTCTATTTGGTGCTTAGGAACGGCCTAACGTGACGTGGACAGAGCATGTACTCTGTGAGAGATGAATGTATTGTTTTCTCTAAGTACTTACCAATTCTTTCAGTCTCATTTACATTCTCTCCACAGTTTATTCATCTGTAATTGGATCTATTTTTGACATTGACTGCATTCAATACTCAAAAACTAGCGCTGTCTTAAATGTAGTACACTCATTTATTTTGATTTATATGTGGAAATAAATAAAGACTGTTTTTCACTTTGCTCTCATATTCTTCGCTTCTCTTTCTCCAGTTCGGTAATATTCAGAAATTCGGTTTCATTCCTCTAGTCCTTATTGCTATTATTCTTACATGTAAGATCAGTTGAGATTGGTACACTGGCGGTTAGCCTAGCTCTGATTATAAACAATGTTTTATTCTATTAGGAATCTGAAAATTATTGAGAAAATTTTCATCGAAGTGAGAACTGTTATATCTCTACATGACTAAAAATAACAGACAAAACAATAGTAAAATTATAATCCCTGTGAATTTCTATAGTCAAATGACAATTTTAAGGTGTTATCTAGTGATGAAACATGATTTTTATAAAACCTTAGAAAACACGTTAATATGTAACAATGAAATTAAAATTAACAAGGCATGAGTAGATAAAATGATTAATATCAATGTAAACAGGTTTATGGGAGATACGCATTTTTTCCATGAAATAACATTCAAGTGAGAAGAGAGAAGTATTTAAATAGTCATAATATAATTCATATACTTGGTAAAAAATACATGATATATATATGCTAATTACCTGAAGTGAGTCCCCTGCTGGGAGAACGCTAAAATCGGGGGTTCGATTCCTCATAGTGGATACAGTAGATATTCCGTTATGGCTTTCCTATAAGAAAGACACACACACACTCAAACTGAAGTGGCGTGTAGCCAATTTTTCATCCAAATAAGATACATACATATATAAGATACAAAAACTGTTAGATTCAGTTTCCATAGCAACATTTATTATATATGCTGGAATATGTATAGAATATATTTTTTGAGTATCGAGTCCGCTTACGAGTGTTGGCCATCTTAAATGCTGGTGTATCATCCGTGATTCTCGGGCAAATTTACATGGTAGCAATAATGTCCTCTCCAGGTAGCTGGCCTTAATTTAATAGTGATAAACTACAGAGAAACCAGCCAACTAGTACTAATCACCGCCAACTCTTAGACTGCTCTTTATACAGGCCCGGCATGGCCAGGTGGTTAAGGAACTCGACTCGTAATCCGAGGGTTGCGGGTTCGAATCTCCGTCACACCAAACATGCTCGCCTTTTCAGCCGTGGTGGCGTTATAATGTGACGGTCAATATAATGTATTTCAGTCAAGAAGCCTAATGTACCTACATCCTGTCAAGCTGGTGAGGGAAAAAGTAGCCCAAGTCATCAAACTAAATGACTAGGAGTCTAGTGGAATAATTTGAATCTAACAACGCGAAACTTCACAGTTAAAGATAGAAAATACATTTGAAACTTGCAAGTTGAATTTCTGGCAGCGTTTTAAAGGTCCTTTTAAACAAGCGGTACTATTGCCTTGGTAGGGATGACTTGGTTTGTTTTTAATTTCGCGCAAAGCTACGCAATGGCTATCTGTGCTAGCCGTCCCTAATTTAGCAGTGTAAGGCTAGAGGGAAGGCAGCTAGTCATCATCACCCACCGCCAACTCTTGGGCTACTCTTTTACCAACGAATAGTGGGATTGACCGTCACTTTATAACGCCCACATGGCTGAAAGGGCGAGCATGTTTGGTGCGACGGGGATTCGAACTCACGACCCTCAGATTACGAGCCAAACGCCTTAATCCACCTGGCCATGCCGTTGGGATGGCTCGAATTCTTCATCAAAATGGTATTTTAAATATGTCCTCAACAGGTCATCGTAACTTTACAATGCTATATAATATTTTCTCTTATAACAATATCTCTGTAATGACTGAGTTATAAGTTCTGGTAATGTCTGTAAATATTACAGAGAAAAGTCTGAGTTTCTTTTAGATTCTTCTGCTTCTTTCTTATAACATGATTACAAAAAATAACCCAACACAATGATGTCAAACAGTTTTACCAAGATGACATAGTTTCAATCGTAGGGTGCGCTTTTATAAGCATTATTAAGAACTAGTAGTAATTTTCACATAATTCTAATGTAAACGTTTTTATCATTACCCTTTAAAGTTAGCTTTCTTAAAGACATTTGATGTTCCTTTAAAAATCTTAAAAACATATTGAAACAGGAATTACAGAGTTCCTATAATCTTCCTATATTTTTTGAAACTCTACATTAAAAAGCAAGAAAATAAGTGAAGAAAATATTTTCACAAACGAAGTCAACGTGGAGATGGTTAACATCAGTTCCTCAAAAACAATACAACAAAAGTAGTAGGGATACTACGTGAGTCATTCCTACATAATTACACAGGCAAGAATCAACATATAATAATATAACTATGGTATCACAGATGAATTTAATTTATTCTATTTTTATCTGTTAACATTCTACTACACTGTGTGTCTGTACTATTCTGTAAAAACATGATACAAATACCACAGTTACCATCTTGTTTATGAAGGATTGATATCAGCCTTTCATACGTTTACTTCCTTTGTTGTAAAGTTTTTCATTTACTTGTCCGTATTATATAGCATAGTGTTTTATTCAAACACTTACAAATCATTTAAGAAATCTTTATTGCACTTTTCATAATAATATTTGTTATTATCAATAGTTACTTATGAAAACACATAATAATATTTGTTATTATCAATAGTTACTTATGAAAACACATAATAATATTTGTTATTATCAATAGTTACTTATGAAAACACATAATAATATTTGTTATTATCAATAGTTACTTATAAAAAACACAATAATATTTCTTATTATCAATAGTTACTTATGAAAAAACATAATATATTTGTTATTATCAATAGTTACTTATGAAAACACATAATAATATTTGTTATTATCAATAGTTACTTATGAAAAAAACATAATAATATTTGTTATTATCAATAGTTACTTATGAAAAAAACATAATAATATTTGTTATTATCAATAGTTACTTATGAAAACACATAATAATATTTGTTATTATCAATAGTTACTTATGAAAAAACATAATAATATTTGTTATTATCAATAGTTACTTATGAAAACACATAATAATATTTGTTATTATTAATAGTTACTTATGAAAAAACATAATATATTTGTTATTATCAATAGTTACTTATGAAAAAACATAATATATTTGTTATTATCAATAGTTACTTATGAAAACACATAATAATATTTGTTATTATCAATAGTTACTTATGAAAAAACATAATAATATTTGTTATTATCAATAGTTACTTATGAAAACACATAATATATTTGTTATTATCAATAGTTACTTATGAAAACACATAATAATATTTGTTATTATCAATAGTTACTTATGAAAACACATAATAATATTTGTTATTATCAATAGTTACTTATGAAAAAACATAATAATATTTGTTATTATCACTAGTTACTTAGGAAAACACATAATATATTTGTTATTATCAATAGTTACTTATGAAAACACATAATATATTTGTTATTATCAATAGTTAGTAAGTGAAAACACATAATAATATTTGTTATTATCAATAGTTACTTATGAAAAAACATAATAATATTTGTTATTATCAATAGTTACTTATGAAAACACATAATATATTTGTTATTATCAATAGTTACTTATGAAAAAACATAATAATATTTGTTATTATCAATAGTTACTTATGAAAAAAAACATAATATATTTGTTATTATCAATAGTTACTTATGAAAAACACATAATAATATTTGTTATTATCAATAGTTACTTATGAAAAAACATAATAATATTTGTTATTATCAATAGTTACTTATGAAAAACATAATATATTTGTTATTATCAATAGTTACTTATGAAAACACATAATAATATTTGTTATTATCAATAGTTACTTATGAAAAAACATAATAATATTTGTTATTATCAATAGTTACTTATGAAAAAACACATAATATATTTGTTATTATCAATAGTTAGTAAGATGAAAACACATAATAATATTTGTTATTATCAATAGTTACTTATGAAAAAACATAATATATTTGTTATTATCAATAGATACTTATAAAAAACACAATAATATTTGTTATTATCAATAGTTACTTATGAAAAAACATAATAATATTTGTTATTATCAATAGTTACTTATGAAAAAACATAATATATTTGTTATTATCAATAGTTACTTATGAAAAAACATAATATATTTGTTATTATCAATAGTTACTTATGAAAACACATAATAATATTTGTTATTATCAATAGTTACTTATGAAAAAACATAATAATATTTGTTATTATCAATAGTTACTTATGAAAACACATAATATATTTGTTATTATCAATAGTTACTTATGAAAACACATAATAATATTTGTTATTATCAATAGTTACTTATGAAAAAACATAATAATATTTGTTATTATCAATAGTTACTTAGGAAAACACATAATATATTTGTTATTATCAATAGTTACTTATGAAAACACATAATAATATTTGTTATTATCAATAGTTACTTATGAAAACACATAATAATATTTGTTATTATCAATAGTTACTTATGAAAACACATAATAATATTTGTTATTATCAATAGTTACTTATGAAAAAACATAATAATATTTGTTATTATCAATAGTTACTTATGAAAAAACATAATAATATTTGTTATTATCAATAGTTACTTATGAAAAAACATAATAATATTTGTTATTATCAATAGTTACTTATGAAAAAACATAATAATATTTGTTATTATCAACAGTTACTTATGAAAAAACATAATATATTTGTTATTATCAATAGTTACTTATGAAAAAACATAATAATGTTTGTTATTATCAATAGTTACTTATGAAAAAACATAATAATATTTGTTATTATCAATAGTTACTTATGAAAAACACAATAATATTTGTTATTATCAATAGTTACTTATGAAAAAACATAATAATATTTGTTATTATCAACAGTTACTTATGAAAAACACAATAATATTTGTTATTATCAATAGTTACTTATGAAAAAACATAATATATTTGTTATTATCAATAGTTACTTATGAAAAAACATAATAATATTTGTTATTATCAATAGTTACTTATGAAAAAACATAATAATATTTGTTATTATCAATAGTTACTTATGAAAAACATAATATATTTGTTATTATCAATAGTTACTTATGAAAACACATATATAATATTTGTTATTATCAATAGTTACTTATGAAAAACATAATAATATTTGTTATTATCAATAGTTACTTATAATATTTGTTATTATCAATAGTAATATATTTGTTATTATCAATAGTTACTTATGAAAAACACATAATATATTTGTTATTATCAATAGATACTTATAAAAAAACACAATAATATTTGTTATTATAAATAGTTACTTATGAAAAACATAATAATATTTGTTATTATCAATAGTTACTAATGAAAAAACATAATAATATTTGTTATTATCAATAGTTACTTATGAAAACACATAATAATATTTGTTATTATCAATAGTTACTTATGAAAAACATAATATATTTGTTATTATCAATAGTTACTTATGAAAAACATAATAATATTTGTTATTATCAATAGTTACTTATGAAAAACATAATAATATTTGTTATTATCAATAGTTACTTATGAAAACACATAATAATATATTTGTTATTATCAATAGTTACTTATGAAAAACATAATAATATTTGTTATTATCAATAGTTACTTATGAAAACACATAATAATATTTGTTATTATCAATAGTTACTTATGAAAAACACATAATAATATTTGTTATTATCAATAGTTACTTATGAAAAACATAATAATATTTGTTATTATCAATAGTTACTAATGAAAACACATAATAATATTTGTTATTATCAATAGTTACTTATGAAAACACATAATAATATTTGTTATTATCAATAGTTACTTATGAAAAACACATAATAATATTTGTTATTATCAATAGTTACTTATGAAAAAACACATAATAATATTTGTTATTATCAATAGTTACTTATGAAAAAACATAATAATATTTGTTATTATCAATAGTTACTTATGAAAAACATAATAATATTTGTTATTATCAATAGTTACTTATGAAAAAACATAATAATATTTGTTATTATCAATAGTTACTTATGAAAACACATAATAATATTTGTTATTATCAATAGTTACTTATGAAAAAACATAATAATATTTGTTATTATCAATAGTTACTTATGAAAACACATAATAATATTTGTTATTATCAATAGTTACTTATGAAAAAACATAATAATATTTGTTATTATCAATAGTTACTTATGAAAAAACATAATAATATTTGTTATTATCAATAGTTACTTATGAAAAACATAATAATATTTGTTATTATCAATAGTTACTTATGAAAAAACATAATAATATTTGTTATTATCAATAGTTACTTATGAAAAACATAATAATATTTGTTATTATCAATAGTTACTTATGAAAAACATAATAATATTTGTTATTATCAATAGTTACTTATGAAAAAACATAATAATATTTGTTATTATCAATAGTTACTTATGAAAAAACATAATAATATTTGTTATTATCAATAGTTACTTATGAAAAAACATAATAATATTTGTTATTATCAATAGTTACTTATGAAAAAAACATAATAATATTTGTTATTATCAATAGTTACTTATGAAAAACATAATAATATTTGTTATTATCAATAGTTACTTATGAAAAAACATAATAATATTTGTTATTATCAATAGTTACTTATGAAAACACATAATAATATTTGTTATTATCAATAGTTACTTATAAAAAACACAATAATATTTGTTATTATCAATAGTTACTTATGAAAAAAACATAATAATATTTGTTATTATCAATAGTTGCTTATGAAAAAAACATAATATATTTGTTATTATCAATAGTTACTTATGAAAACACATAATAATATTTGTTATTATCAATAGTTACTTATGAAAAAACATAATATATTTGTTATTATCAATAGTTACTTATGAAAAAACATAATATATTTGTTATTATCAATAGTTACTTATGAAAACACATAATAATATTTGTTATTATCAATAGTTACTTATGAAAAACATAATAATATTTGTTATTATCAATAGTTACTTATGAAAAAACATAATAATATTTGTTATTATCAATAGTTACTTATGAAAAAACATAATAATATTTGTTATTATCAATAGTTACTTATGAAAACACATAATAATATTTGTTATTATCAATAGTTACTTATGAAAAAACATAATAATATTTGTTATTATCAATAGTTACTTATGAAAAAACATAATATATTTGTTATTATCAATAGTTACTTATGAAAACACATAATAATATTTGTTATTATCAATAGTTACTTATGAAAAAACATAATAATATTTGTTATTATCAATAGTTACTTATGAAAAAACATAATAATATTTGTTATTATCAATAGTTACTTATGAAAAAACATAATATATTTGTTATTATCAATAGTTACTTATGAAAAACACATAATATATTTCAATTATTATCAATAGTTACTATCATGTTAAAAAAACATAATAATATTTGTTATTATCAATAGTTACTTATGAAAAAAACATAATAATATTTGTTATTATCAATAGTTACTTATGAAAAAACATAATAATATTTGTTATTATCAATAGTTACTTATGAAAAACACATAATAATATTTGTTATTATCAATAGTTACTTATGAAAAAACATAATAATATTTGTTATTATCAATAGTTACTTATGAAAAACATAATAATATTTGTTATTATCAATAGTTACTTATGAAAAAACATAATAATATTTGTTATTATCAATAGTTACTTATGAAAAACATAATAATATTTGTTATTATCAATAGTTACTTATGAAAAACATAATAATATTTGTTATTATCAATAGTTACTTATGAAAAAACATAATAATATTTGTTATTATCAATAGTTACTTATGAAAACACATAATATATTTGTTATTATCAATAGTTACTTATGAAAAACATAATAATATTTGTTATTATCAATAGTTACTTATGAAAACACATAATAATATTTGTTATTATCAATAGTTACTTATGAAAAAACATAATAATATTTGTTATTATCAATAGTTACTTATGAAAAAACATAATAATATTTGTTATTATCAATAGTTACTTATGAAAACACATAATAATATTTGTTATTATCAATAGTTACTTATGAAAAACATAATATATTTGTTATTATCAATAGTTACTTATGAAAACACATAATAATATTTGTTATTATCAATAGTTACTTATGAAAAAACATAATAATATTTGTTATTATCAATAGTTACTTATGAAAAAACATAATAATATTTGTTATTATCAATAGTTACTTATGAAAAACATAATAATATTTGTTATTATCAATAGTTACTTATGAAAAACATAATAATATTTGTTATTATCAATAGTTACTTATGAAAAAACATAATAATATTTGTTATTATCAATAGTTACTTATGAAAAACATAATATATTTGTTATTATCAATAGTTACTTATGAAAAAACATAATAATATTTGTTATTATCAATAGTTACTTATGAAAAACACATAATAATATTTGTTATTATCAATAGTTACTTATGAAAAAACATAATAATATTTGTTATTATCAATAGTTACTTATGAAAAACATAATAATATTTGTTATTATCAATAGTTACTTATGAAAAACATAATAATATTTGTTATTATCAATAGTTACTTATGAAAAAACATAATAATATTTGTTATTATCAATAGTTACTTATGAAAAAACATAATATATTTGTTATTATCAATAGTTACTTATGAAAACACATAATAATATTTGTTATTATCAATAGTTACTTATGAAAAAACATAATAATATTTGTTATTATCAATAGTTACTTATGAAAAAACATAATAATATTTGTTATTATCAATAGTTACTTATGAAAAAACATAATAATATTTGTTATTATCAATAGTTACTTATAAAAAAACACAATAATATTTGTTATTATCAATAGTTACTTATGAAAAAACATAATAATATTTGTTATTATCAATAGTTGCTTATGAAAAAAACATAATATATTTGTTATTATCAATAGTTACTTATGAAAAAACATAATAATATTTGTTATTATCAATAGTTGCTTATGAAAAAAACATAATATATTTGTTATTATCAATAGTTACTTATGAAAAAACATAATAATATTTGTTATTATCAATAGTTACTTATGAAAAAACATAATAATATTTGTTATTATCAATAGTTACTTATGAAAAACACATAATAATATTTGTTATTATCAATAGTTACTTATGAAAAAACATAATAATATTTGTTATTATCAATAGTTACTTATGAAAAACATAATAATATTTGTTATTATCAATAGTTACTTATGAAAACACATAATAATATTTGTTATTATCAATAGTTACTTATGAAAAACATAATAATATTTGTTATTATCAATAGTTACTAATGAAAACACATAATAATATTTGTTATTATCAATAGTTACTTATGAAAACACATAATAATATTTGTTATTATCAATAGTTACTTATGAAAACACATAATAATATTTGTTATTATCAATAGTTACTTATGAAAAAAACATAATAATATTTGTTATTATCAATAGTTACTTATGAAAACACATAATATATTTGTTATTATCAATAGTTACTTATGAAAAAACATAATAATATTTGTTATTATCAATAGTTACTTATGAAAAAACATAATAATATTTGTTATTATCAATAGTTACTTATGAAAAAACATAATAATATTTGTTATTATCAATAGTTACTTATGAAAACACATAATAATATTTGTTATTATCAATAGTTACTTATGAAAAAACATAATAATATTTGTTATTATCAATAGTTACTTATGAAAAACATAATAATATTTGTTATTATCAATAGTTACTTATGAAAAACATAATAATATTTGTTATTATCAATAGTTACTTATGAAAAACACATAATAATATTTGTTATTATCAATAGTTACTTATGAAAAACATAATAATATTTGTTATTATCAATAGTTACTTATGAAAAAACATAATAATATTTGTTATTATCAATAGTTACTTATGAAAAACATAATAATATTTGTTATTATCAATAGTTACTCATGAAGACACATAATGATATTTATTATTATTAATAGTTACTTATGAAAAACATAATAATATTTGTTATTATCAATAGTTACTTATGAAAAAACATAATATATTTGTTATTATCAATAGTTACTTATGAAAAAACATAATAATATTTGTTATTATCAATAATTACTTATGAAAAAACATAATAATATTTCTTATTATCAATAGTTACTTATGAAAAACATAATAATATTTGTTATTATCAATAGTTACTTATGAAAACACATAATAATATTTGTTATTATCAATAGTTACTTATGAAAACACATAATAATATTTGTTATTATCAATAGTTACTTATGAAAACACATAATAATATTTGTTATTATCAATAGTTACTTATGAAAAAACATAATAATATTTGTTATTATTAATAGTTACTTATGAAAAACATAATAATATTTGTTATTATCAATAGTTACTTATGAAAAACATAATAATATTTGTTATTATCAATAGTTACTTATGAAAAAACATAATATATTTGTTATTATCAATAGATACTTATAAAAAAACATAATAATATTTGTTATTATCAATAGTTACTTATGAAAAACATAATAATATTTGTTATTATCAATAGTTACTTATGAAAAAACATAATATATTTGTTATTATCAATAGTTACTTATGAAAACACATAATAATATTTGTTATTATCAATAGTTACTTATGAAAACACATAATAATATTTGTTATTATCAATAGTTACTTATGAAAACACATAATAATATTTGTTATTATCAATAGTTACTTATGAAAAAACATAATATATTTGTTATTATCAATAGTTACTTATGAAAACACATAATAATATTTGTTATTATCAATAGTTACTTATGAAAAAAACATAATAATATTTGTTATTATCAATAGTTACTTATGAAAAACATAATAATATTTGTTATTATCAATAGTTACTTATAAAAAACATAATAATATTTGTTATTATCAATAGTTACTTATGAAAAAACATAATAATATTTGTTATTATCAATAGTTACTTATGAAAAAACATAATAATATTTGTTATTATCAATAGTTACTTATGAAAAAACATAATAATATTTGTTATTATCAATAGTTACTTATGAAAACACATAATATATTTGTTATTATCAATAGTTACTTATGAAAACACATAATAATATTTGTTATTATCAATAGTTACTTATGAAAAAACATAATAATATTTGTTATTATCAATAGTTACTTATGAAAAAAACACAATAACATTTCTTATTATCAATAGTTACTTATGAAAAAACATAATAATATTTGTTATTATCAATAGTTACTTATGAAAAAACATAATAATATTTGTTAAAATAGTTACTTATAATAATAATTTGTTATTATCAATAGTTACTTATGAAAAAAACATAATAATATTTGTTATTATCAATAGTTACTTATGAAAAACACATAATAATATTTGTTATTATCAATAGTTACTTATGAAAAACATAATAATATTTGTTATTATCAATAGTTACTTATGAAAAACATAATAATATTTGTTATTATCAATAGTTACTTATGAAAAAACATAATAATATTTGTTATTATCAATAGTTACTTATGAAAACACATAATAATATTTGTTATTATCAATAGTTACTTATGAAAAACATAATATATTTGTTATTATCAATAGTTACTTATGAAAACACATAATAATATTTGTTATTATCAATAGTTACTTATGAAAAAACATAATAATATTTGTTATTATCAATAGTTACTTATGAAAAACATAATAATATTTGTTATTATCAATAGTTACTTATGAAAACACATAATAATATTTGTTATTATCAATAGTTACTTATGAAAAAACATAATAATATTTGTTATTATCAATAGTTACATATGAAAACAATTAATAATATTTGTTATTATCAATAGTTACTTATGAAAACACATAATAATATTTGTTATTATCAATAGTTACTTATGAAAAAACATAATATATTTGTTATTATCAATAGTTACTTATGAAAACACATAATAATATTTGTTATTATCAACAGTTACTTATAAAACACATAATAATATTTGTTATTATCAATAGTTACTTATGAAAACACATAATAATATTTGTTATTATCAATAGTTACTTATGAAAAAACATAATATATTTGTTATTATCAATAGTTACTTATGAAAACACATAATAATATTTGTTATTATCAATAGTTACTTATGAAAAAACATAATAATATTTGTTATTATCAATAGTTACTTATGAAAAACATAATAATATTTGTTATTATCAATAGTTACTTATGAAAAAAAACATAATAATATTTGTTATTATCAATAGTTACTTATGAAAAACATAATAATATTTGTTATTATCAATAGTTACTTATGAAAAACATAATAATATTTGTTATTATCAACAGTTACTTATGAAAAAACATAATATATTTGTTATTATCAATAGTTACTTATGAAAAAACATAATAATATTTGTTATTATCAATAGTTACTTATGAAAAAACATAATAATATTTGTTATTATCAATAGTTACTTATGAAAAAACATAGTAATATTTGTTATTATCAATAGTTACTTATGAAAACATAATAATATTTGTTATTATCAATAGTTACTTATGAAAACATAATAATATTTGTTATTATCAATAGTTACTTATGAAAAAACATAATAATATTTGTTATTATCAATAGTTACTTAGGAAAACACATAATAATATTTGTTATTATCAATAGTTACTTATGAAAAACACATAATAATATTTGTTATTATCAATAGTTACTTATGAAAACACATAATAATATTTGTTATTATCAATAGTTACTTATGAAAAAACATAATAATATTTGTTATTATCAATAGTTACTTATGAAAACACATAATAATATTTGTTATTATCAATAGTTACTTATGAAAAACATAATAATATTTGTTATTATCAATAGTTACTTATGAAAAAAACATAATAATATTTGTTATTATCAATAGTTACTTATGAAAAACATAATAATATTTGTTATTATCAATAGTTACTTATGAAAAAACATAATAATATTTGTTATTATCAACAGTTACTTATGAAAAAACATAATATATTTGTTATTATCAATAGTTACTTATAAAAAACACAATAATATTTGTTATTATCAATAGTTACTTATGAAAAACACATAATAATATTTGTTATTATCAATAGTTACTTATGAAAAAACATAATAATATTTGTTATTATCAATAGTTACTTATGAAAAAACATAATAATATTTGTTATTATCAACAGTTACTTATGAAAAAACATAATATATTTGTTATTATCAATAGTTACTTATGAAAAACACAATAATATTTGTTATTATCAATAGTTACTTATGAAAAAACATAATAATATTTGTTATTATCAATAGTTACTTATGAAAAAACATAATATATTTGTTATTATCAATAGTTACTTATGAAAAACACATAATAATATTTGTTATTATCAATAGTTACTTATGAAAAAACATAATAATATTTGTTATTATCAATAGTTACTTATGAAAACACATAATATATTTGTTATTATCAATAGTTACTTATGAAAAACACATAATAATATTTGTTATTATCAATAGTTACTTATGAAAACACATAATAATATTTGTTATTATCAATAGTTACTTATGAAAAAACATAATAATATTTGTTATTATCAATAGTTACTTATGAAAAAACATAATAATATTTGTTATTATCAATAGTTACTTATGAACAAACATAATAATATTTGTTATTATCAATAGTTACTTATGAAAAAACATAATAATATTTGTTATTATCAATAGTTACTTATGAAAAACATAATAATATTTGTTATTATCAATAGTTACTTATGAAAACACATAATAATATTTGTTATTATCAATAGTTACTTATGAAAAAACATAATAATATTTGTTATTATCAATAGTTACTTATGAAAAAACATAATATATTTGTTATTATCAATAGTTACTTATGAAAAACACATAATAATATTTGTTATTATCAATAGTTACTTATGAAAAAACATAATAATATTTGTTATTATCAATAGTTACTTATGAAAAAACATAATAATATTTGTTATTATCAATAGTTACTTATGAAAAAACATAATAATATTTGTTATTATCAATAGTTACTTATGAAAAAACATAATAATATTTGTTATTATCAATAGTTACTTATGAAAAAACATAATAATATTTGTTATTATCAATAGTTACTTATGAAAACACATAATATATTTGTTATTATCAATAGTTACTTATGAAAAAACATAATAATATTTGTTATTATCAATAGTTACTTATGAAAAAACATAATAATATTTGTTATTATCAATAGTTACTTATGAAAAAACATAATAATATTTGTTATTATCAATAGTTACTTATGAAAACACATAATAATATTTGTTATTATCAATAGTTACTTATGAAAACACATAATAATATTTGTTATTATCAATAGTTACTTATGAAAAAACATAATAATATTTGTTATTATCAATAGTTACTTATGAAAACACATAATAATATTTGTTATTATCAATAGTTACTTATGAAAAAAAACATAATAATATTTGTTATTATCAATAGTTGCTTATGAAAAAAACATAATATATTTGTTATTATCAATAGTTACTTATAAAAAACATAATAATATTTGTTATTATCAATAGTTACTTATGAAAAAACATAATAATATTTGTTATTATCAATAGTTACTTATGAAAACACATAATAATATTTGTTATTATCAATAGTTACTTATGAAAAAACATAATATATTTGTTATTATCAATAGTTACTTATGAAAAAACATAATAATATTTGTTATTATCAATAGTTACTTATGAAAAACATAATAATATTTGTTATTATCAATAGTTACTTATGAAAAAACATAATATATTTGTTATTATCAATAGTTACTTATGAAAAAACATAATATATTTGTTATTATCAATAGTTACTTATGAAAACACATAATAATATTTGTTATTATCAATAGTTACTTATAAAAACATATAATAATATTTGTTATTATCAATAGTTACTTATGAAAACACATAATATATTTGTTACTATCAATAGTTACTTAAGAAAACACATAATAATATTTGTTATTATCAATAGTTACTTATGAAAAAACATAATAATATTTGTTATTATCAATAGTTACTTATGAAAAAACATAATAATATTTGTTATTATCAATAGTTGCTTATGAAAAACATAATAATATTTGTTATTATCAATAGTTACTTATGAAAAAACATAATAACATTTCTTATTATCAAAAATTACTTATGAAAAAACATAATAATGTTTGTTATTATTAATAGTTAGTAAGTAAAAACACATAATAATATTTGTTATTATCAATAGTTACTTATGAAAAAACATAATAATATTTGTTATTATCAATAGTTACTTATGAAAAACACATAATAATATTTGTTATTATCAATAGTTACTTATGAAAAAACATAATAATATTTGTTATTATCAATAGTTACTTATGAAAAACACATAATAATATTTGTTATTATCAATAGTTACTTATGAAAAAACATAATAATATTTGTTATTATCAATAGTTACTTATGAAAAACACATAATAATATTTGTTATTATCAATAGTTACTTATGAAAAAACATAATAATATTTGTTATTATCAATAGTTACTTATGAAAAAACATAATAATGTTTGTTATTATCAAAAATTACTTATGAAAAAACATAATAATATTTGTTATTATCAATAGTTACTTATGAAAACACATAATAATATTTGTTATTATCAATAGTTACTTATGAAAAAACATAATATATTTGTTATTATCAATAGTTACTTATGAAAACACATAATAATATTTGTTATTATCAATAGTTACTTATGAAAAAACATAATAATATTTGTTATTATCAATAGTTACTTATGAAAACACATAATAATATTTGTTATTATCAATAGTTACTTATGAAAACATATAATAATATTTTGTTATTATCAATAGTTACTTATGAAAACACATAATAATATTTGTTATTATCAATAGTTACTTATGAAAACACATAATGATATTTATTATTATTAATAGTTACTTATGAAAAACATAATATATTTGTTATTATCAATAGTTACTTATGAAAAAACATAATATATTTGTTATTATCAATAGATACTTATAAAAAACACAATAATATTTGTTATAATCAATAGTTATTTATGAAAAAACATAATAATATTTGTTATTATCAATAGTTCCTTATGAAAAACATAATAATATTTGTTATTATCAATAGTTACTTATGAAAAAACATAATAATATTTCTTATTATCAATAGTTACTTATGAAAAACACATAATAATATTTGTTATTATCAATAGTTACTTATGAAAACACATAATAATATTTGTTATTATCAATAGTTACTTATGAAAAAACATAATAATATTTGTTATTATCAATAGTTACTTATGAAAAACACATAATATATTTGTTATTATCAATAGTTACTTATGAAAACACATAATAATATTTGTTATTATCAATAGTTACTTATGAAAAACATAATATATTTGTTATTATCAATAGTTACTTATGAAAAACACATAATATATTTGTTATTATCAATAGTTACTTATGAAAAACATAATAATATTTGTTATTATCAATAGTTACTTATGAAAAACATAATAATATTTGTTATTATCAATAGTTACTTATGAAAAAACATAATAATATTTGTTATTATCAATAGTTACTTATGAAAACACATAATAATATTTGTTATTATCAATAGTTACTTATGAAAAAACATAATAATATTTGTTATTATTAATAGTTACTTATGAAAAACATAATATATTTGTTATTATCAATAGTTACTTATAAAAAACACAATAATATTTGTTATTATAAATAGTTACTTATGAAAACACATAATAATATTTGTTATTATCAATAGTTACTTATGAAAAAACATAATAATATTTGTTATTATCAATAGTTACTTATGAAAAAACATAATAATATTATCAATAGTTACTTATCAATAGTTACAATTTACTGAAAAAACATAATAATATTTGTTATTATCAATAGTTACTTATGAAAAAACATAATAATATTTGTTATTATCAATAGTTACTTATGAAAAAACATAATAATATTTGTTATTATCAATAGTTACTTATGAAAAAACATAATAATATTTGTTATTATCAATAGTTACTTATGAAAAACATAATAATATTTGTTATTATCAATAGTTACTTATGAAAAAACATAATAATATTTGTTATTATCAATAGTTACTTATGAAAACATAATAATATTTGTTATTATCAATAGTTACTTATGAAAAACATAATAATATTTGTTATTATCAATAGATACTTATGAAAAAACATAATAATATTTGTTATTATCAATAGTTGCTTATGAAAAAAACACAATAACATTTCTTATTATCAATAGTTACTTATGAAAAAACATAATAATATTTGTTATTATCAATAGTTGCTTATGAAAAAACACATAATAATATTTGTTATTATCAATAGTTACTTATGAAAAAACATAATAATATTTGTTATTATCAATAGTTACTTATGAGAAAACATAATAATATTTGTTATTATCAATAGTTACTTATGAAAAACATAATAATATTTGTTATTATCAATAGTTACTTATGAAAAAACATAATATATTTGTTATTATCAATAGTTACTTATGAAAAAACATAATAATATTTGTTATTATCAATAGTTACTTATGAAAAAACATAATAATATTTGTTATTATCAATAGTTACTTATGAAAACACATAATAATATTTGTTATTATCAATAGTTGCTTATGAAAAAAACATAATATATTTGTTATTATCAATAGTTACTTATGAAAAAACATAATATATTTGTTATTATCAATAGTTACTTATGAAAACACATAATAATATTTCTTATTATCAATAGTTACTTATGAAAAACATAATAATATTTGTTATTATCAATAGTTACTTATGAAAACACATAATAATATTTGTTATTATCAATAGTTACTTATGAAAAAACATAATAATATTTGTTATTATCACTAGTTACTTAGGAAAAACACATAATATATTTGTTATTATCAATAGTTACTTATGAAAACACATAATATATTTGTTATTATCAATAGTTACTTATGAAAACACATAATAATATTTGTTATTATCAATAGTTACTTATGAAAAACACATAATAATATTTGTTATTATCAATAGTTACTTATGAAAAAAACATAATATATTTGTTATTATCAATAGTTACTTATGAAAAAACATAATATATTTGTTATTATCAATAGTTACTTATGAAAAAACATAATAATATTTGTTATTATCAATAGTTACTTATGAAAAACATAATATATTTGTTATTATCAATAGTTACTTATGAAAACACATAATAATATTTGTTATTATCAATAGTTACTTATGAAAAAAACATAATAATATTTGTTATTATCAATAGTTACTTATGAAAAAACATAATATATTTGTTATTATCAATAATTACTTATGAAAAAACATAATAATGTTTGTTATTATCAATAGTTACTTATGAAAAAAACATAATAATATTTGTTATTATTAATAGTTACTTATGAAAAACATAATATATTTGTTATTATCAATAGTTACTTATAAAAAACACAATAATATTTGTTATTATCAATAGTTACTTATGAAAACACATAATAATATTTGTTATTATCAATAGTTACTTATGAAAAACATAATAATATTTGTTATTATCAATAGTTACTTATGAAAAAACATAATAATATTTGTTATTATCAATAGTTACTTATGAAAACACATAATATATTTGTTATTATCAATAGTTACTTATAAAAAACACAATAATATTTGTTATTATCAATAGTTACTTATGAAAAAACATAATATATTTGTTATTATCAATAGTTACTTATGAAAAAACATAATAATATTTGTTATTATCAATAGTTACTTATGAAAACACATAATAATATTTGTTATTATCAATAGTTACTTATGAAAACACATAATAATATTTGTTATTATCAATAGTTACTTATGAAAACACATAATAATATTTGTTATTATCAATAGTTACTTATGAAAACACATAATAATATTTGTTATTATCAATAGTTACTTATGAAAAAACATAATAATATTTGTTATTATCAATAGTTACTTATGAAAAAACATAATAATATTTGTTATTATCAACAGTTACTTATGAAAAACATAATAATATTTGTTATTATCAATAGTTACTTATAAAAAACACAATAATATTTGTTATTATCAATAGTTACTTATGAAAAAACATAATAATATTTGTTATTATCAATAGTTACTTATGAAAAAACATAATATATTTGTTATTATCAATAGTTACTTATGAAAAAACATAATAATATTTGTTATTATCAATAGTTACTTATGAAAAACATAATATATTTGTTATTATCAATAGTTACTTATGAAAACACATAATAATATTTGTTATTATCAATAGTTACTTATGAAAAAACATAATATATTTGTTATTATCAATAGTTACTTATGAAAACACATAATAATATTTGTTATTATCAATAGTTACTTATGAAAAACATAATAATATTTGTTATTATCACTAGTTACTTATGAAAAACATAATAATATTTGTTATTATCAATAGTTACTTATGAAAAAACATAATATATTTGTTATTATCAATAGTTACTTATGAAAAACACATAATAATATTTGTTATTATCAATAGTTACTTATGAAAAAACATAATAATATTTGTTATTATCAATAGTTACTTATAAAAAACACAATAATATTTGTTATTATCAATAGTTACTTATGAAAAAACATAATAATATTTGTTATTATCAATAGTTACTTATGAAAAAACATAATAATATTTGTTATTATCAATAGTTACTTATGAAAAACATAATAATATTTGTTATTATCAATAGTTACTTATGAAAAAACATAATAATATTTGTTATTATCAATAGTTACTTATGAAAAACATAATAATATTTGTTATTATCAATAGTTACTTATGAAAAAACATAATAATATTTGTTATTATCAATAGTTACTTATGAAAAAACATAATAATATTTGTTATTATCAATAGTTGCTTATGAAAAAAACACAATAACATTTCTTATTATCAATAGTTACTTATGAAAAAACATAATAATATTTGTTATTATCAATAGTTGCTTATGAAAAAAACATAATAATATTTGTTATTATCAATAGTTACTTATGAACAAACATAATAATATTTGTTATTATCAATAGTTACTTATGAAAAAACATAATAATATTTGTTATTGTCAATAGTTACTTATGAAAAAACATAATAATATTTGTTATTATCAATAGTTACTTATGAAAAACACATAATAATATTTGTTATTATCAATAGTTACTTATGAAAACACATAATAATATTTGTTATTATCAATAGTTACTTATGAAAAAACATAATAATATTTGTTATTATCAATAGTTACTTATGAAAAAACATAATAATATTTGTTATTATCAATAGTTACTTATGAAAACACATAATAATATTTGTTATTATCAATAGTTACTTATGAAAACACATAATAATATTTGTTATTATCAATAGTTACTTATGAAAAAACATAATAATATTTGTTATTATCAATAGTTACTTATGAAAAAAACATAATAATATTTGTTATTATCAATAGTTACTTATGAAAACATAATAATATTTGTTATTATCAATAGTTACTTATGAAAAACATAATATATTTGTTATTATCAATAGTTACTTATGAAAACACATAATAATATTTGTTATTATCAATAGTTACTTATGAAAAAACATAATAATATTTGTTATTATCAATAGTTACTTATGAAAACACATAATAATATTTGTTATTATCAATAGTTACTTATGAAAAAACATAATAATATTTGTTATTATCAATAGTTACTTATGAAAAAAACATAATAATATTTGTTATTATCAATAGTTACTTATGAAAAAACATAATAATATTTGTTATTATCAATAGTTACTTATGAAAAACATAATAATATTTGTTATTATCAATAGTTACTTATGAAAAACATAATAATATTTGTTATTATCAATAGTTACTTATGAAAAAACATAATAATATTTGTTATTATCAATAGTTACTTATGAAAAAACATAATAATATTTGTTATTATCAATAGTTACTTATGAAAAACATAATATATTTTGTTATTATCAATAGTTACTTATGAAAAACATAATAATATTTGTTATTATCAATAGTTACTTATGAAAAAACATAATATATTTGTTATTATCAATAGTTACTTATAAAAAACACAATAATATTTGTTATTATCAATAGTTACTTATGAAAAAACATAATAATATTTGTTATTATCAATAGTTACTTATGAAAAAACATAATAATATTTGTTATTATCAATAGTTACTTATGAAAAACATAATAATATTTGTTATTATCAATAGTTACTTATGAAAAAACATAATAATATTTGTTATTATCAATAGTTACTTATGAAAAAACATAATAATATTTGTTATTATCAATAGTTACTTATGAAAAACATAATAATATTTGTTATTATCAATAGTTACTTATGAAAAACACATAATATTATTTGTTATTATCAATAGTTACTTATGAAAAACATAATAATATTTGTTATTATCAATAGTTACTTATGAAAACACATAATAATATTTGTTATTATCAATAGTTACTTATGAAAAAACATAATAATATTTGTTATTATCAATAGTTACTTATGAAAAAACATAATATATTTGTTATTATCAATAGTTACTTATGAAAAAACATAATATATTTGTTATTATCAATAGTTACTTATGAAAAACATAATAATATTTGTTATTATCAATAGTTACTTATGAAAAAACATAATAATATTTGTTATTATCAATAGTTACTTATGAAAAACATAATAATATTTGTTATTATCAATAGTTACTTATGAAAAACATAATAATATTTGTTATTATCAATAGTTACTTATGAAAAAACATAATATATTTGTTATTATCAATAGTTACTTATGAAAACACATAATATATTTGTTATTATCAATAGTTACTTATGAAAAAACATAATAATATTTGTTATTATCAATAGTTACTTATGAAAAAAACATAATAATATTTGTTATTATCAATAGTTACTTATGAAAAAACATAATAATATTTGTTATTATCAATAGTTACTTATGAAAAAACATAATATATTTGTTATTATCAATAGTTACTTATGAAAAACATAATAATATTTGTTATTATCAATAGTTACTTATGAAAAACATAATAATATTTGTTATTATCAATAGTTACTTATGAAAAAACATAATAATATTTGTTATTATCAATAGTTACTTATGAAAAAACATAATAATATTTGTTATTATCAATAGTTACTTATGAAAAAACATAATAATATTTGTTATTATCAATAGTTACTTATGAAAAAACATAATAATATTTGTTATTATCAATAGTTACTTATGAAAAACATAATAATATTTGTTATTA
Source organism: Tachypleus tridentatus (assembly GCF_004210375.1). Classification (NCBI taxonomy): domain Eukaryota; kingdom Metazoa; phylum Arthropoda; class Merostomata; order Xiphosura; family Limulidae; genus Tachypleus; species Tachypleus tridentatus. The sequence goes on from NC_134831.1 coordinate 103,158,063, forward strand.
TCAATAGTTACTTATGAAAAAACATAATAATATTTGTTATTATCAATAGTTACTTATGAAAAAACATAATAATATTTCTTATTTTCAATAGTTACATATGAAAAACATAATATATTTGTTATTATCAATAGTTACTTATGAAAAAACATAATATATTTGTTATTATCAATAGTTACTTATGAAAAAACATAATAATATTTGTTATTATCAATAGTTACTTATGAAAACATAATATATTTGTTATTATCAATAGTTACATAATAATATTTGTTATTATCAATAGTTACTTATGAAAAACATAATAATATTTGTTATTATCAATAGTTACTTATGAAAAAACATAATAATATTTGTTATTATCAATAGTTACTTATGAAAAAACATAATAATATTTGTTATTATCAATAGTTACTTATGAAAAAACATAATAATATTTGTTATTATCAATAGTTACTTATGAAAAACATAATAATATTTGTTATTATCAATAGTTACTTATGAAAACACATAATAATATTTGTTATTATCAATAGTTACTTATGAAAACACATAATAATATTTGTTATTATCAATAGTTACTTATGAAAACACATAATAATATTTGTTATTATCAATAGTTACTTATGAAAACACATAATAATATTTGTTATTATCAATAGTTACTTATGAAAAAACATAATAATATTTGTTATTATCAATAGTTACTTATGAAAAACACAATAATATTTGTTATTATCAATAGTTACTTATGAAAAAACATAATATATTTGTTATTATCAATAGTTACTTATGAAAAAACATAATATATTTGTTATTATCAATAGTTACTTATGAAAAAACATAATAATATTTGTTATTATCAATAGTTACTTATGAAAAACATAATAATATTTGTTATTATCAATAGTTACTTATGAAAAACATAATAATATTTGTTATTATCAATAGTTACTTATGAAAAACATAATAATATTTGTTATTATCAATAGTTACTTATGAAAAACATAATAATATTTGTTATTATCAATAGTTACTTATGAAAAAACATAATAATATTTGTTATTATCAATAGTTACTTATGAAAAAACATAATATATTTGTTATTATCAATAGTTACTTATAAAAAACACAATAATATTTGTTATTATCAATAGTTACTTATGAAAAAACATAATAATATTTGTTATTATCAATAGTTACTTATGAAAAAACATAATATATTTGTTATTATCAATAGTTACTTATGAAAAAACATAATAATATTTGTTATTATCAATAGTTACTTATGAAAAAAACATAATAATATTTGTTATTATCAATAGTTACTTATGAAAAAACATAATAATATTTGTTATTATCAATAGTTACTTATGAAAAAAACATAATAATATTTGTTATTATCAATAGTTACTTATGAAAAACACATAATAATATTTGTTATTATCAATAGTTACTTATGAAAACACATAATAATATTTGTTATTATCAATAGTTACTTATGAAAAAACATAATAATATTTGTTATTATCAATAGTTACTTATGAAAACACATAATAATATTTGTTATTATCAATAGTTACTTATGAAAAAACATAATAATATATTTGTTATTATCAATAGTTACTTATGAAAACTTATGAAAAACATAATAATATTTGTTATTATCAATAGTTACTTATGAAAAAACATAATAATATTTGTTATTATCAAAAGTTACTTATGAAAAAACATAATAATATTTGTTATTATCAATAGTTACTTATGAAAACACATAATAATATTTGTTATTATCAATAGTTACTTATGAAAAAACATAATAATATTTGTTATTATCAATAGTTACTTATGAAAAACACATAATAATATTTGTTATTATCAATAGTTACTTATGAAAAAACATAATAATATTTGTTATTATCAACAGTTACTTATGAAAAAACATAATATATTTGTTATTATCAATAGTTACTTATGAAAAAACATAATAATATTTGTTATTATCAATAGTTACTTATGAAAAAACATAATAATATTTGTTATTATCAATAGTTACTTATGAAAAAACATAATAATATTTGTTATTATCAATAGTTACTTATGAAAACACATAATAATATTTGTTATTATCAATAGTTACTTATGAAAAAACATAATAATATTTGTTATTATCAATAGTTACTTATGAAAAAACATAATATATTTGTTATTATCAATAGTTACTTATGAAAACACATAATAATATTTGTTATTATCAATAGTTACTTATGAAAAACATAATATATTTGTTATTATCAATAGTTACTTATGAAAAAAACATAATATATTTGTTATTATCAATAGTTACTTATGAAAACACATAATAATATTTGTTATTATCAATAGTTACTTATGAAAAAACATAATAATATTTGTTATTATCAATAGTTACTTATGAAAACACATAATAATATTTGTTATTATCAATAGTTACTTATGAAAAAACATAATAATATTTGTTATTATCAATAGTTACTTATGAAAAACATAATAATATTTGTTATTATCAATAGTTACTTAGGAAAACACATAATAATATTTGTTATTATCAATAGTTACTTATGAAAAAACATAATAATATTTGTTATTATCAATAGTTACTTATGAAAACACATAATAATATTTGTTATTATCAATAGTTACTTATGAAAAAACATAATAATATTTGTTATTATCAATAGTTACTTATGAAAACACATAATAATATTTGTTATTATCAATAGTTACTTATGAAAACAACATAATAATATTTGTTATTATCAATAGTTACTTATGAAAAAACATAATAATATTTGTTATTATCAATAGTTACTTATGAAAAAACATAATAATATTTGTTATTATCAATAGTTACTTATGAAAACACATAATAATATTTGTTATTATCAATAGTTACTTATGAAAAAACATAATAATATTTGTTATTATCAATAGTTACTTATAAAAAACACAATAATATTTGTTATTATCAATAGTTACTTATGAAAAAACATAATAATATTTGTTATTATCAATAGTTACTTATGAAAAAACATAATAATATTTGTTATTATCAATAGTTACTTATGAAAAAACATAATAATATTTGTTATTATCAATAGTTACTTATGAAAAAACATAATAATATTTGTTATTATCAATAGTTACTTATAAAAAACACAATAATATTTGTTATTATCAATAGTTACTTATGAAAAAACATAATAATATTTGTTATTATCAATAGTTACTTATGAAAAAACATAATATATTTGTTATTATCAATAGTTACTTATGAAAAAACACAATAATATTTGTTATTATCAATAGTTACTTATGAAAAAACATAATAATATTTGTTATTATCAATAGTTTCTTATGAAAAAACATAATAATATTTGTTATTATCAATAGTTACTTATGAAAAAATAATAATATTTGTTATTATCATAATATGAAAAAACATATTTGTTATTATCAATAGTTACTTATGAAAATAGTTACATAATATATTTGTTATTATCAATAGTTACTTATGAAAAACATAATAATATTTGTTATTATCAATAGTTACTTATGAAAAAACATAATATATTTGTTATTATCAATAGTTACTTATGAAAACACATAATATATTTGTTATTATCAATAGTTACTTATGAAAACACATAATAATATTTGTTATTATCAATAGTTACTTATGAAAAAACATAATAATATTTGTTATTATCAATAGTTACTTATGAAAAAACATAATAATATTTGTTATTATCAATAGTTACTTATGAAAAAACATAATAATATTTGTTATTATCAATAGTTACTTATGAAAAAACATAATATATTTGTTATTATCAATAGTTACTTATGAAAAACATAATAATAATTTACTTATTATAATATTTGTTATTATCAATAGTTACTTATGAAAAAACATAATAATATTTGTTATTATCAATAGTTACTTATGAAAAAACATAATAATGTTTGTTATTATCAATAGTTACTTATGAAAAAACATAATAATATTTGTTATTATCAATAGTTACTTATGAAAACACATAATAATATTTGTTATTATCAATAGTTACTTATGAAAAAACATAATAATATTTGTTATTATCAATAGTTACTTATGAAAAAACATAATATATTTGTTATTATCAATAGTTACTTATGAAAACACATAATAATATTTGTTATTATCAATAGTTACTTATGAAAAAACATAATAATATTTGTTATTATCAATAGTTACTTATGAAAAAACATAATAATATTTGTTATTATCAATAGTTACTTATGAAAAAACATAATATATTTGTTATTATCAATAGTTACTTATGAAAAAACATAATAATATTTGTTATTATAAATAGTTACTTATGAAAAACATAATAATATTTGTTATTATCAATAGTTACTAATGAAAACACATAATAATATTTGTTATTATCAATAGTTACTTATGAAAAACATAATAATATTTGTTATTATCAATAGTTACTTATGAAAAACATAATAATATTTGTTATTATCAATAGTTACTTATGAAAACACATAATAATATTTGTTATTATCAATAGTTACTTATGAAAACACATAATAATATTTGTTATTATCAATAGTTACTTATGAAAAAACATAATAATATTTGTTATTATCACTAGTTACTTAGAAAAACACATAATATATTTGTTATTATCAATAGTTACTTATGAAAAACATATATTTGTTATTATCAATAGTTATAATATTTGTTATTATCAATAGTTACTTATGAAAAAACATAATAATATTTGTTATTATCAATAGTTACTTATGAAAACACATAATAATATTTGTTATTATCAATAGTTACTTATGAAAAAAAAACATAATAATATTTGTTATTATCAATAGTTACTTATGAAAAAAACATAATAATATTTGTTATTATCAATAGTTACTTATGAAAACACATAATAATATTTGTTATTATCAATAGTTACTTATGAAAAACATAATAATATTTGTTATTATCAATAGTTACTTATGAAAACACATAATAATATTTGTTATTATCAATAGTTACTTATGAAAACACATAATAATATTTGTTATTATCAATAGTTACTTATGAAAAAACATAATAATATTTGTTATTATCAATAGTTACTTATGAAAAACACATAATAATATTTGTTATTATCAATAGTTACTTATGAAAAAACATAATATATTTGTTATTATCAATAGTTACTTATGAAAACACAATAATATTTGTTATTATCAATAGTTACTTATGAAAAAACATAATATATTTGTTATTATCAATAGTTACTTATGAAAAAACATAATAATATTTGTTATTATCAATAGTTGCTTATGAAAAAAAAAATAATATTTCTTATTATCAATAGTTACTTATGAAAAAACATAATAATATTTGTTATTATCAATAGTTACTTATGAAAAAACATAATAATATTTGTTATTATCAATAGTTACTTATGAAAAAAACATAATATATTTGTTATTATCAATAGTTACTTATGAAAACACATAATAATATTTGTTATTATCAATAGTTACTTATGAAAAAACATAATAATATTTGTTATTATCAATAGTTACTTATGAAAACACATAATAATATTTGTTATTATCAATAGTTACTTATGAAAAAACATAATAATATTTGTTATTATCAATAGTTACTTATGAAAAACATAATAATATTTGTTATTATCAATAGTTACTTATGAAAAAACATAATATATTTGTTATTATCAATAGTTACTTATGAAAAACATAATAATATTTGTTATTATCAATAGTTACTTATGAAAAACATAATAATATTTGTTATTATCAATAGTTACTTATGAAAAAACATAATAATATTTGTTATTATCAATAATTACTTATGAAAAAACATAATAATGTTTGTTATTATCAATAGTTACTTATGAAAAAACATAATAATATTTGTTATTATCAATAGTTACTTATGAAAACACATAATAATATTTGTTATTATCAATAGTTACTTATGAAAAACATAATATATTTTTATTATCAATAGTTACTTATGAAAACACATAATAATATTTGTTATTATCAATAGTTACTTATGAAAAACATAATAATATTTGTTATTATCAATAGTTACTTATGAAAACACATAATAATATTTGTTATTATCAATAGTTACTTATGAAAAAAATTAATATATTTGTTATTATCAATAGTTACATAATAATATTTGTTATTATCAATAGTTACTTATGAAAAACATAATAATATTTGTTATTATCAATAGTTACTTATGAAAAACATAATAATATTTGTTATTATCAATAGTTACTTATGAAAACACATAATAATATTTGTTATTATCAATAGTTACTTATGAAAAAAACATAATAATATTTGTTATTATCAATAGTTACTTATGAAAAAACATAATATATTTGTTATTATCAATAATTACTTATGAAAAAACATAATAATATTTGTTATTATCAATAGTTACTTATGAAAAAACATAATAATATTTGTTATTATCAATAGTTACTTATGAAAAACACAATAATATTTGTTATTATCAATAGTTACTTATGAAAAAACATAATATATTTGTTATTATCAATAGTTACTTATAAAAAAACACAATAATATTTGTTATTATCAATAGTTACTTATGAAAAACATAATAATATTTGTTATTATCAATAGTTACTTATGAAAAAACATAATAATATTTGTTATTATCAATAGTTACTTATGAAAAAACATAATAATATTTGTTATTATCAATAGTTACTTATGAAAACACATAATAATATTTGTTATTATCAATAGTTACTTATGAAAAAACATAATAATATTTGTTATTATCAATAGTTACTTATGAAAAAACATAATAATATTTGTTATTATCAATAGTTACTTATGAAAAAACATAATAATATTTGTTATTATCAATAGTTACTTATGAAAAAACATAATATATTTGTTATTATCAATAGTTACTTATGAAAAAGTTACTTACATAATAATATTTGTTATTATCAATAGTTACTTATGAAAAAACATAATAATATTTGTTATTATCAATAGTTACTTATGAAAACACATAATAATATTTGTTATTATCAATAGTTACTTATGAAAAAACATAATAATATTTGTTATTATCAATAGTTACTTATGAAAACACATAATAATATTTGTTATTATCAATAGTTACTTATGAAAAAACATAATAATATTTGTTATTATCAATAGTTACTTATGAAAAAACATAATAATATTTGTTATTATCAATAGTTACTTATGAAAAAACATAATATATTTGTTATTATCAATAGTTACTTATGAAAAAACATAATAATATTTGTTATTATCAATAGTTACTTATGAAAAAACATAATAATATTTGTTATTATCAATAGTTACTTATGAAAAAACATAATAATATTTGTTATTATCAATAGTTACTTAGGAAAAACACATAATAATATTTGTTATTATCAATAGTTACTTATGAAAAAAACATAATAATATTTGTTATTATCAATAGTTACTTATGAAAAAACATAATATATTTGTTATTATCAATAGTTACTTATGAAAAAACATAATAATATTTGTTATTATCAATAGTTACTTATGAAAAAACATAATAATATTTGTTATTATCAATAGTTACTTATGAAAAAACATAATATATTTGTTATTATCAATAGTTACTTATGAAAACACATAATAATATTTGTTATTATCAATAGTTACTTATGAAAACACATAATATATTTGTTATTATCAATAGTTACTTATGAAAAACATAATAATATTTGTTATTATCAATAGTTACTTATGAAAACACATAATAATATTTGTTATTATCAATAGTTACTTATGAAAAACATAATAATATTTGTTATTATCAATAGTTACTTATGAAAAAACATAATATATTTGTTATTATCAATAGTTACTTATGAAAACACATAATAATATTTGTTATTATCAATAGTTACTTATGAAAAAACATAATAATATTTGTTATTATCAATAGTTACTTATGAAAACACATAATATATTTGTTATTATCAATAGTTACTTATGAAAAAACATAATAATATTTGTTATTATCAATAGTTACTTATGAAAAAAACATAATAATATTTGTTATTATCAATAGTTACTTATGAAAAAACATAATAATATTTGTTATTATCAATAGTTACTTATGAAAACACATAATAATATTTGTTATTATCAATAGTTACTTATGAAAAACACATAATATATTTGTTATTATCAATAGTTACTTATGAAAAAACATAATAATATTTGTTATTATCAATAGTTACTTATGAAAAAACATAATAATGTTTGTTATTATTAATAGTTACTTATGAAAACACATAATAATATTTGTTATTATCAATAGTTACTTATGAAAAACATAATAATATTTGTTATTATCATAGTTACTTATGAAAAACATAATATATTTGTTATTATCAATAGTTACTTATGAAAACACATAATAATATTTGTTATTATCAATAGTTACTTATGAAAAACATAATAATATTTGTTATTATCAATAGTTACTTATGAAAAAAACATAATATATTTGTTATTATCAATAGTTGCTTATGAAAAAAACATAATATATTTGTTATTATCAATAGTTACTTATAAAAAACACAATAATATTTGTTATTATCAATAGTTACTTATGAAAAAACATAATAATATTTGTTATTATCAATAGTTACTTATGAAAAAACATAATAATATTTGTTATTATCAATAGTTACTAATGAAAAAATATATTTGTTATTATCAATAGTTACTTATAAAAAACACATAATAATATTTGTTATTATCAATAGTTACTTATGAAAAAACATAATGATATTTGTTATTATTAATAGTTACTTATGAAAAACATAATATATTTGTTATTATCAATAGTTACTTATGAAAAAACATAATATATTTGTTATTATCAATAGTTACTTATGAAAACACATAATAATATTTGTTATTATCAATAGTTACTTATGAAAAAACATAATAATATTTGTTATTATCAATAGTTACTTATGAAAAACATAATAATATTTGTTATTATCAATAGTTACTTATGAAAAACATAATAATATTTGTTATTATCAATAGTTACTTATGAAAAAACATAATAATATTTGTTATTATCAATAGTTACTTATAAAAAACATAATAATATTTGTTATTATCAATAGTTACTTATAAAAACACATAATAATATTTGTTATTATCAATAGTTACTTATGAAAACACATAATAATATTTGTTATTATCAATAGTTACTTATGAAAACACATAATATATTTGTTATTATCAATAGTTACTTATGAAAAAACATAATAATATTTGTTATTATCAATAGTTACTTATGAAAAACATAATAATATTTGTTATTATCAATAGTTACTTATGAAAAAACATAATATATTTGTTATTATCAATAGTTACTTATAAAAAACACAATAATATTTGTTATTATCAATAGTTACTTATGAAAAAACATAATAATATTTGTTATTATCAATAGTTACTTATGAAAAAACATAATAATATTTGTTATTATCAATAGTTACTTATGAAAAAACATAATAATATTTGTTATTATCAATAGTTACTTATGAAAAAAACATAATATATTTGTTATTATCAATAGTTACTTATGAAAAACACAATAATATTTGTTATTATCAATAGTTACTTATGAAAAAACATAATATATTTGTTATTATCAATAGTTACTTATGAAAACACATAATAATATTTGTTATTATCAATAGTTACTTATGAAAAAACATAATATATTTGTTATTATCAATAGTTACTTATGAAAACACATAATAATATTTGTTATTATCAATAGTTACTTATGAAAAAACATAATAATATTTGTTATTATCAATAGTTACTTATGAAAAAACATAATAATATTTGTTATTATCAATAGTTACTTATGAAAAACACAATAATATTTGTTATTATCAATAGTTACTTATGAAAAAACATAATAATATTTGTTATTATCAATAGTTACTTATGAAAAACATAATATATTTGTTATTATCAATAGTTACTTATGAAAAAACATAATAATATTTGTTATTATCAATAGTTACTTATGAAAAACATAATAATATTTGTTATTATCAATAGTTACTTATGAAAAAACATAATATATTTGTTATTATCAATAGTTACTTATGAAAACACATAATAATATTTGTTATTATCAATAGTTACTTATGAAAAAACATAATAATATTTGTTATTATCAATAGTTACTTATGAAAACACATAATAATATTTGTTATTATCAATAGTTACTTATGAAAAAACATAATAATATTTGTTATTATCAATAGTTACTTATGAAAAACATAATATATTTGTTATTATCAATAGTTACTTATGAAAAACATAATATAATTATCAATAGTTATTATGTTATTATCAATAGTTACTAGTATGAAAACACATAATAATATTTGTTATTATCAATAGTTACTTATGAAAAAACATAATATATTTGTTATTATCAATAGATACTTATAAAAAACACAATAATATTTGTTATTATCAATAGTTACTTATGAAAAAACATAATAATATTTGTTATTATCAATAGTTACTTATGAAAAAACATAATAATATTTGTTATTATCAATAGTTGCTTATGAAAAAACATAGTAATATTTGTTATTATCAATAGTTACTTATGAAAACACATAATATATTTGTTATTATCAATAGTTACTTATGAAAAAACATAATAATATTTGTTATTATCAATAGTTACTTATGAAAAAACATAATATATTTGTTATTATCAATAGTTACTTATGAAAAACACATAATAATATTTGTTATTATCAATAGTTACTTATGAAAAAACATAATAATATTTGTTATTATCAATAGTTACTTATGAAAAAACATAATAATATTTGTTATTATCAATAGTTACTTATGAAAAACATAATAATATTTGTTATTATCAATAGTTACTTATGAAAAAACATAATAATATTTGTTATTATCAATAGTTACTTATGAAAAAACATAATATATTTGTTATTATCAATAGTTACTTATGAAAACACATAATAATATTTGTTATTATCAATAGTTACTTATGAAAAAACATAATATATTTGTTATTATCAATAGTTACTTATGAAAAAACATAATAATATTTGTTATTATCAATAGTTACTTATGAAAAAACATAATAATATTTGTTATTATCAATAGTTACTTATGAAAAACATAATAATATTTGTTATTATCAATAGTTACTTATGAAAAAACATAATAATATTTGTTATTATCAATAGTTACTTATGAAAAAACATAATATATTTGTTATTATCAATAGTTACTTATGAAAACACATAATATATTTGTTATTATCAATAGTTACTTATAAAAAACACAATAATATTTGTTATTATCAATAGTTACTTATGAAAAAACATAATAATATTTGTTATTATCAATAGTTACTTATGAAAAAACATAATAATATTTGTTATTATCAATAGTTACTTAGGAAAACACATAATAATATTTGTTATTATCAATAGTTACTTATGAAAAAAACATAATAATATTTGTTATTATCAACAGTTACTTATGAAAAAACATAATATATTTGTTATTATCAATAGTTACTTATGAAAAAACATAATAATATTTGTTATTATCAATAGTTACTTATGAAAAAACATAATAATATTTGTTATTATCAATAGTTACTTATGAAAAAAACATAATAATATTTGTTATTATCAATAGTTACTTATGAAAAAACATAATAATATTTGTTATTATCAATAGTTACTTATGAAAAAACATATTAACGTTTGTTATTATCAAAAATTACTTATGAAAAAACATAATAATATTTGTTATTATCAATAGTTACTTATTAAAAACACATAATAATATTTGTTATTATCAATAGTTACTTATGAAAACACATAATAATATTTGTTATTATCAATAGTTACTTATGAAAAACATAATAATATATTTGTTATTATCAATAGTTACTTATGAAAACACATAATAATATTTGTTATTATCAATAGTTACTTATGAAAAAACATAATAATATTTGTTATTATCAATAGTTACTTATGAAAAACATAATAATATTTGTTATTATCAATAGTTACTTATGAAAAAACATAATAATATTTGTTATTATCAATAGTTACTTATGAAAACAAATAATAATATTTGTTATTATCAACAGTTACTTATGAAAAAAACATAATATATTTTTATTATCAATAGTTACTTATAAAAAAACACAATAATATTTGTTATTATCAATAGTTACTTATGAAAAACATAATAATATTTGTTATTATCAATAGTTACTTATGAAAAAACATAATAATATTTGTTATTATCAATAGTTACTTATGAAAAAACATAATAATATTTGTTATTATCAATAGTTACTTATGAAAAAACATAATATATTTGTTATTATCAATAGTTACTTATGAAAAACACATAATAATATTTGTTATTATCAATAGTTACTTATAAAAAAAACATATGAAAAAACATAATAATATTTGTTATTATCAATAGTTACATATGAAAAACCATAATAATATTTCTTATTATCAATAGTTACATATGAAAAACATAATAATATTTGTTATTATCAATAGTTACTTATGAAAACACATAATAATATTTGTTATTATCAATAGTTACTTATGAAAAAACATAATAATATTTGTTATTATCAATAGTTACTTATGAAAAACATAATATATTTGTTATTATCAATAGTTACTTATGAAAAAACATAATAATATTTGTTATTATCAATAGTTACTTATGAAAAAACATAATAATATTTGTTATTATCAATAGTTACTTATGAAAAAACATAATAATATTTGTTATTATCAATAGTTACTTATGAAAAAACATAATATATTTGTTATTATCAATAGTTACTTATGAAAACACATAATAATATTTGTTATTATCAATAGTTACTTATGAAAAAACATAATAATATTTGTTATTATCAATAGTTACTTATGAAAAACATAATATATTTGTTATTATCAATAGTTACTTATGAAAAAACACATAATAATATTTGTTATTATCAATAGTTACTTATGAAAAACATAATAATATTTGTTATTATCAATAGTTACTTATGAAAAAAACATAATAATATTTGTTATTATCAACAGTTACTTATGAAAAAACATAATATATTTGTTATTATCAATAGTTACTTATGAAAAAACATAATAATATTTGTTATTATCAATAGTTGCTTATGAAAAAAACATAATATATTTGTTATTCTCAATAGTTACTTATGAAAAACATAATAATATTTGTTATTATCAATAGTTACTTATGAAAAAAAACACATAATAATATTTGTTATTATCAATAGTTACTTATGAAAACACATAATAATATTTGTTATTATCAATAGTTACTTATGAAAAAACATAATAATATTTGTTATTATCAATAGTTACTTATGAAAAACATAATAATATTTGTTATTATCAATAGTTACTTATGAAAACACATAATAATATTTGTTATTATCAATAGTTACTTATGAAAAAACATAATAATATTTGTTATTATCAATAGTTACTTATGAAAAAACATAATAATATTTGTTATTATCAATAGTTACTTATGAAAAACATAATAATATTTGTTATTATCAATAGTTACTTATGAAAACACATAATATATTTGTTATTATCAATAGTTACTTATGAAAAACATAATAATATTTGTTATTATCAATAGTTACTTATGAAAAAACACAATAATATTTGTTATTATCAATAGTTACTTATGAAAAAACATAATAATATTTGTTATTATCAATAGTTGCTTATGAAAAAAACATAATATATTTGTTATTATCAATAGTTACTTATGAAAAAACATAATAATATTTGTTATTATCAATAGTTACTTATGAAAAAACATAATAATATTTGTTATTATCAATAGTTACTTATAGTTAAAAAACATAATAATATTTGTTATTATCAATAGTTACTTATGAAAACACATAATAATATTTGTTATTATCAATAGTTACTTATGAAAAACACATAATAATATTTGTTATTATCAATAGTTACTTATGAAAAAACATAATAATATTTGTTATTATCAATAGTTACTTATGAGAAAACATAATATATTTGTTATTATCAATAGTTACTTATGAAAAACATAATAATATTTGTTATTATCAATAGTTACTTATGAAAAAACATAATATATTTGTTATTATCAATAGTTACTTATGAAAACACATAATAATATTTGTTATTATCAATAGTTACTTATGAAAAAACATAATAATATTTGTTATTATCAATAGTTACTTATGAAAAACATAATAATATTTGTTATTATCAATAGTTACTTATGAAAAAACATAATAATATTTGTTATTATCAATAGTTACTTATGAAAACACATAATAATATTTGTTATTATCAATAGTTACTTATGAAAAAAACATAATAATATTTGTTATTATCAATAGTTACTTATGAAAAAACATAATATATTTGTTATTATCAATAGTTACTTATGAAAAAACATAATATATTTGTTATTATCAATAGTTACTTATGAAAACACATAATAATATTTGTTATTATCAATAGTTACTTATGAAAAAACATAATATATTTGTTATTATCAATAGTTACTTATGAAAACACATAATAATATTTGTTATTATCAATAGTTACTTATGAAAAAAACATAATATATTTGTTATTATCAATAGTTACTTATGAAAACACATAATATATTTGTTATTATCAATAGTTACTTATGAAAAAACATAATAATATTTGTTATTATCAATAGTTACTTATGAAAAAACATAATAATATTTGTTATTATCAATAGTTACTTATGAAAAAACATAATATATTTGTTATTATCAATAGTTACTTATGAAAACACATAATAATATTTGTTATTATCAATAGTTACTTATGAAAAACATAATAATATTTGTTATTATCAATAGTTACTTATGAAAAAACATAATAATATTTGTTATTATCAATAGTTACTTATGAAAAACACAATAATATTTGTTATTATCAACAGTTACTTATGAAAAAACATAATATATTTGTTATTATCAATAGTTACTTATAAAAAACACAATAATATTTGTTATTATCAATAGTTGCTTATGAAAAAAACATAATAATATTTGTTATTATCAATAGTTACTTATGAAAAACATAATAATATTTGTTATTATCAATAGTTACTTATGAAAACACATAATATATTTGTTATTATCAATAGTTACTTATGAAAACACATAATAATATTTGTTATTATCAATAGTTACTTATGAAAAAACATAATAATATTTGTTATTATCAATAGTTACTTATGAAAAACATAATAATATTTGTTATTATCAATAGTTACTTATGAAAAAAACATAATAATATTTGTTATTATCAATAGTTACTTATGAAAAAACATAATATATTTGTTATTATCAATATTTACTTATAAAAAACACAATAATATTTGTTATTATCAACAGTTACTTATGAAAAAACATAATATATTTGTTATTATCAATAGTTACTTATGAAAACACATAATAATATTTGTTATTATCAATAGTTGCTTATGAAAAAAACATAATATATTTGTTATTATCAATAGTTACTTATTAAAAACACAATAATATTTGTTATTATCAATAGTTACTTATGAAAAAACATAATAATATTTGTTATTATCAATAGTTACTTATGAAAAACATAATAATATTTGTTATTATCAATAGTTACTTATGAAAAAACATAATAATATTTGTTATTATCAAAAGTTACTCAGGAAAACACATAATAATATTTGTTATTATCAATAGTTACTTATGAAAAAACATAATAATATTTGTTATTATCAATAGTTACTTATGAAAAACACATAATAATATTTGTTATTATCAATAGTTACTTATGAAAAACATAATAATATTTGTTATTATCAATAGTTACTTATGAAAAACATAATAATATTTGTTATTATCAATAGTTACTTAGGAAAACACATAATAATATTTGTTTTAACAATAGTTACTTATGAAAAAACATAATAATATTTGTTATTATCAATAGTTAGTAAGTAAAAACACATAATAATATTTGTTATTATCAATAGTTACTTATGAAAAAAACATAATAATATTTGTTATTATCAATAGTTACTTATGAAAAACATAATAATATTTGTTATTATCAATAGTTACTTATGAAAAAACATAATAATATTTGTTATTATCAATAGTTACTTATGAAAAAACATAATAATATTTGTTATTATCAATAGTTACTTATGAAAAAACATAATAATATTTGTTATTATCAATAGTTACTTATGAAAAAACATAATAATATTTGTTATTATCAATAGTTACTTATGAAAACACATAATAATATTTGTTATTATCAATAGTTACTTATGAAAAAACATAATATATTTGTTATTATCAATAGTTACTTATGAAAACACATAATAATATTTGTTATTATCAATAGTTACTTATGAAAAAACATAATAATATTTGTTATTATCAATAGTTACTTATGAAAAACATAATATATTTGTTATTATCAATAGTTACTTATGAAAAAAACATAATAATATTTGTTATTATCAATAGTTACTTATGAAAAAACATAATAATATTTGTTATTATCAATAGTTACTTATGAAAACACATAATAATATTTGTTATTATCAATAGTTACTTATGAAAAACATAATATATTTTTATTATCAATAGTTACTTATAAAAAAACACAATAATATTTGTTATTATCAATAGTTACTTATGAAAAAACACATAATAATATTTGTTATTATCAATAGTTACTTATGAAAAAACATAATAATATTTGTTATTATCAATAGTTACTTATGAAAAAAACATAATATATTTGTTATTATCAATAGTTACTTATGAAAAACATAATATATTTGTTATTATCAATAGTTACTTATGAAAAAACATAATAATATTTGTTATTATCAATAGTTACTTATGAAAAAACATAATAATATTTGTTATTATCAATAGTTACTTATGAAAAAACATAATATATTTGTTATTATCAATAGTTACTTATGAAAAAACATAATAATATTTGTTATTATCAATAGTTACTTATGAAAAACATAATATATTTGTTATTATCAATAGTTACTTATGAAAAAACATAATAATATTTGTTATTATCAATAGTTACTTATGAAAAAACATAATAATATTTGTTATTATCAATAGTTACTTATGAAAAAACATAATAATATTTGTTATTATCAAAAGTTACTTATGAAAAAAAATAATATATTTGTTATTATCAATAGGTACTTATGAAAACATATAATAATATTTGTTATTATCAACAGTTACTTATGAAAACACATAATAATATTTGTTATTATCAATAGTTACTTATGAAAAACATAATAATATTTGTTATTATCAATAGTTACTTATGAAAAAACATAATAATATTTGTTATTATCAATAGTTACTTATGAAAAACACATAATATATTTGTTATTATCAATAGTTACTTATGAAAACACATAATAATATTTGTTATTATCAATAGTTACTTATGAAAAACATAATATATTTGTTATTATCAATAGTTACTTATAAAAAACACAATAATATTTGTTATTATCAATAGTTACTTATGAAAAAACATAATAATATTTGTTATTATCAATAGTTACTTATGAAAAAACATAATAATATTTGTTATTATCAATAGTTACTTATGAAAAAACACAATAATATTTGTTATTATCAATAGTTACTTATGAAAAAACATAATAATATTTGTTATTATCAATAGTTACTTATGAAAAAACATAATATATTTGTTATTATCAATAGTTACTTATGAAAACACATAATAATATTTGTTATTATCAATAGTTACTTATGAAAAAACATAATATATTTGTTATTATCAATAGTTACTTATGAAAAAACATAATAATATTTGTTATTATCAATAGTTACTTATGAAAACACATAATAATATTTGTTATTATCAATAGTTACTTATGAAAAAACATAATAATATTTGTTATTATCAATAGTTACTTATGAAAACATATAATAATATTTGTTATTATCAATAGTTACTTATGAAAAAACATAATATATTTGTTATTATCAATAGTTACTTATAAAAAACACATAATAATATTTCTTATTATCAATAGTTACATATGAAAAAACATAATAATATTTGTTATTATCAATAGTTACTTATAAAAACATATAATAATATTTGTTATTATCAATAGTTACTTATGAAAACACATAATATATTTGTTACTATCAATAGTTACTTAAGAAAACACATAATAATATTTGTTATTATCAATAGTTACTTATGAAAAAAATATAATATATTTGTTATTATCAATAGTTACTTATAAAAAAACATAATAATATTTGTTATTATCAATAGTTACTTATGAAAAAAACATAATAATATTTCTTATTATCAATAGTTACTTATGAACAAACATAATAATATTTGTTATTATCAATAGTTACTTATGAAAACACACATAATAATATTTGTTATTATCAATAGTTACTTATGAAAAAACATAATAATATTTGTTATTATCAATAGTTACTTATGAAAAACATAATAATATTTGTTATTATCAATAGTTACTTATGAAAAACATAATATATTTGTTATTATCAATAGTTACTTATGAAAAAAACATAATAATATTTGTTATTATCAACAGTTACTTATGAAAAAACATAATATATTTGTTATTATCAATAGTTACTTATGAAAAACATAATAATATTTGTTATTATCAATAGTTACTTATGAAAAAACATAATAATATTTGTTATTATCAATAGTTACTTATGAAAACACATAATATATTTGTTATTATCAATAGTTACTTATGAAAACACATAATAATATTTGTTATTATCAATAGTTACTTATGAAAACACATAATAATATTTGTTATTATCAATAGTTACTTATGAAAAAACATAATATTTGTTATTATCAATAGTTACTTATGAAAAAACATAATAATATTTGTTATTATCAATAGTTACTTATGAAAAACATAATAATATTTGTTATTATCAATAGTTACTTATGAAAACACATAATATATTTGTTATTATCAATAGTTACTTATGAAAACACATAATAATATTTGTTATTATCAATAGTTACTTATGAAAAAACATAATAATATTTGTTATTATCAATAGTTACTTATGAAAAAACATAATAATATTTGTTATTATCAATAGTTACTTATGAAAAAACATAATAATATTTGTTATTATCAATAGTTACTTATGAAAAAACATAATAATATTTGTTATTATCAATAGTTACTTATGAAAAAACATAATAATATTTGTTATTATCAATAGTTACTTATGAAAAACATAATATATTTGTTATTATCAATAGTTACTTATGAAAAAACACAATAATATTTGTTATTATCAATAGTTACTTATGAAAAAACATAATAATATTTGTTATTATCAATAGTTGCTTATGAAAAAAACATAATATATTTGTTATTATCAATAGTTACTTATGAAAAACACAATAATATTTGTTATTATCAATAGTTACTTATGAAAAAACATAATATATTTGTTATTATCAATAGTTACTTATAAAAAAACACAATAATATTTGTTATTATAAATAGTTACTTATGAAAAACATAATAATATTTGTTATTATCAATAGTTACTAATGAAAAACATAATAATATTTGTTATTATCAATAGTTACTTATGAAAAACACATAATAATATTTGTTATTATCAATAGTTACTTATGAAAAAACATAATATATTTGTTATTATCAATAGTTACTTATAAAAAACACAATAATATTTGTTATTATCAATAGTTACTTATGAAAAAACATAATAATATTTGTTATTATCAATAGTTACTTATGAAAAACATAATAATATTTGTTATTATCAATAGTTACTTATGAAAAAACATAATAATATTTGTTATTATCAATAGTTACTTATGAAAACACATAATAATATTTGTTATTATCAATAGTTACTTATGAAAACACATAATAATATTTGTTATTATCAATAGTTACTTATGAAAAAACATAATAATATTTGTTATTATCAATAGTTACTTATGAAAAAACATAATAATATTTGTTATTATCAATAGTTACTTATGAAAACAAAACATATAATATTTGTTATTATCAATAGTTATTATGAAAACAAATAATATTTTTATTACTTATGAAAAAACATAATAATGTTTGTTATTATCAAAAATTACTTATGAAAAAACATAATAATATTTGTTATTATCAATAGTTACTTATGAAAACACATAATAATATTTGTTATTATCAATAGTTACTTATGAAAACACATAATAATATTTGTTATTATCAATAGTTACTTATGAAAAACATAATAATATTTGTTATTATCAATAGTTACTTAGGAAAACACATAATAATATTTGTTATTATCAATAGTTACTTATGAAAAAACATAATAATATTTGTTATTATCAATAGTTACTTATGAAAAAACATAATATATTTGTTATTATCAATAGTTACTTATGAAAACACAATAATATTTGTTATTATCAATAGTTACTTATGAAAAAACATAATAATATTTTGTTATTATCAATAGTTACTTATGAAAAAACATAATAATATTTGTTATTATCAATAGTTACTTATGAAAAAACATAATATATTTGTTATTATCAATAGTTACTTATGAAAAAACATAATAATATTTGTTATTATCAATAGTTACTTATGAAAAAACATAATAATATTTGTTATTATCAACAGTTACTTATGAAAAAACATAATATATTTGTTATTATCAATAGTTACTTATGAAAAAACATAATAATATTTGTTATTATCAATAGTTACTTATGAAAAAACATAATATATTTGTTATTATCAATAGTTACTTATGAAAAAACATAATAATATTTGTTATTATCAATAGTTACTTATGAAAACACATAATAATATTTGTTATTATCAATAGTTACTTATGAAAACACATAATAATATTTGTTATTATCAATAGTTACTTATGAAAAAACATAATAATATTTGTTATTATCAATAGTTACTTATGAAAACACATAATAATATTTGTTATTATCAATAGTTACTTATGAAAACACATAATAATATTTGTTATTATCAATAGTTACTTATGAAAAAACATAATAATATTTGTTATTATCAATAGTTACTTATGAAAAAAACATAATATATTTGTTATTATCAATAGTTACTTATTAAAAACACAATAATATTTGTTATTATCAATAGTTACTTATGAAAAACATAATAATATTTGTTATTATCAATAGTTACTTATGAAAAAACATAATAATATTTGTTATTATCAATAGTTACTTATGAAAAACATAATAATATTTGTTATTATCAATAGTTACTTATGAAAAACACATAATAATATTTGTTATTATCAATAGTTACTTATGAAAAAACACAATAATATTTGTTATTATCAATAGTAACTTATGAAAAAACATAATAATATTTGTTATTATCAATAGTTACTTATGAAAAAACATAATAATATTTGTTATTATCAATAGTTACTTATGAAAAACATAATATATTTGTTATTATCAATAGTTACTTATGAAAACACATTAATATTTGTTATTATCAATAGTTACTTATGAAAAAACATAATAATATTTGTTATTATCAATAGTTACTTATGAAAAAAACATAATAATATTTGTTATTATCAATAGTTACTTATGAAAAAACATAATAATATTTGTTATTATCAATAGTTACTTATGAAAAAACATAATAATATTTGTTATTATCAATAGTTACTTATGAAAAAACATAATAATATTTGTTATTATCAATAGTTACTTATGAAAAAACATAATAATATTTGTTATTATCAATAGTTACTTATGAAAAACATAATATATTTGTTATTATCAATAGTTACTTATGAAAACACATAATAATATTTGTTATTATCAATAGTTACTTATGAAAAAACATAATAATATTTGTTATTATCAATAGTTACTTATGAAAAAATAATAATATTTGTTATTATCAATAGTTACTTATGAAAAAACATAATAATATTTGTTATTATCAATAGTTACTTATGAAAAAACATAATAATATTTGTTATTATCAATAGTTACTTATGAAAACACATAATAATATTTGTTATTATCAATAGTTACTTATGAAAAACATAATAATATTTGTTATTATCAATAGTTACTTATGAAAAACATAATATATTTGTTATTATCAATAGTTACTTATGAAAAAACATAATAATATTTGTTATTATCAATAGTTACTTATGAAAAACATAATATATATTTGTTATTATCAATAGTTACTTATGAAAACACATAATAATATTTGTTATTATCAATAGTTACTTATGAAAAAACATAATATATTTGTTATTATCAATAGTTACTTATGAAAACACATAATAATATTTGTTATTATCAATAGTTACTTATGAAAAACATAATATAATATCAATATTTGTTATTATCAATAGTTACTTATGAAAACACATAATAATATTTGTTATTATCAATAGTTACTTATGAAAAAACATAATAATATTTGTTATTATCAATAGTTACTTATGAAAAAACACATAATAATATTTGTTATTATCAATAGTTACTTATGAAAAAACATAATAATATTTGTTATTATCAATAGTTACTTATGAAAAAACATAATAATATTTGTTATTATCAATAGTTACTTATGAAAAAAACATAATAATATTTGTTATTATCACTAGTTACTTAGTAAAACACATAATAATATTTGTTATTATCAATAGTTACTTATGAAAACACATAATAATATTTGTTATTATCAATAGTTACTTATGAAAAAAACATAATAATATTTGTTATTATCAATAGTTACTTATGAAAAAACATAATATATTTGTTATTATCAATAGTTACTTATGAAAACATAATATATTTGTTATTATCAATAGTTACTTATGAAAAAACATAATAATATTTGTTATTATCAATAGTTACTTATGAAAAAACATAATATATTTGTTATTATCAATAGTTACTTATGAAAACACATAATAATATTTGTTATTATCAATAGTTACTTATGAAAAAACATAATAATATTTGTTATTATCAATAGTTACTTATGAAAACACATAATAATATTTGTTATTATCAATAGTTACTTATGAAAAAACATAATATATTTGTTATTATCAATAGTTACTTATAAAAAACACAATAATATTTGTTATTATCAATAGTTACTTATGAAAAAACATAATAATATTTGTTATTATCAATAGTTGCTTATGAAAAAAACATAATAATATTTGTTATTATCAATAGTTACTTATGAAAAAACATAATAATATTTGTTATTATCAATAGTTACTTATGAAAAAACACAATAATATTTGTTATTATCAATAGTTACTTATGAAAAAACATAATATATTTGTTATTATCAATAGTTACTTATAAAAAACACAATAATATTTGTTATTATCAATAGTTGCTTATGAAAAAAACATAATATATTTGTTATTATCAATAGTTACTTATGAAAAACACATAATAATATTTGTTATTATCAATAGTTACTTATGAAAAACATAATATATTTGTTATTATCAATAGTTACTTATGAAAAACATAATAATATTTGTTATTATCAATAGTTACTTATGAAAAACATAATAATATTTGTTATTATCAATAGTTACTTATGAAAACACATAATAATATTTGTTATTATCAATAGTTACTTATGAAAAAACATAATATATTTGTTATTATCAATAGTTACTTATGAAAAAACATAATAATATTTGTTATTATCAATAGTTACTTATGAAAAAACATAATAATATTTGTTATTATCAATAGTTACTTATGAAAAACACAATAATATTTGTTATTATCAATAGTTACTTATGAAAAAACATAATAATATTTGTTATTATCAATAGTTACTTATGAAAAAACATAATAATATTTGTTATTATCAATAGTTACTTATGAAAAAAAATAATAATATTTGTTATTATCAATAGTTACTTATGAAAAAACATAATAATATTTGTTATTATCAATAGTTACTTATGAAAAAACATAATAATATTTGTTATTATCAATAGTTACTTATGAAAAACACATAATAATATTTGTTATTATCAATAGTTACTTATGAAAAAACATAATAATATTTGTTATTATCAATAGTTACTTAGGAAAACACATAATAATATTTGTTATTATCAATAGTTACTTATGAAAAACATAATAATATTTGTTATTATCAATAGTTACTTATGTTAATATATCAATAGTTACTTATGAAAAAACATAATAATATTTGTTATTATCAATAGTTACTTATGAAAACACATAATAATATTTGTTATTATCAATAGTTACTTATGAAAAACATAATAATATTTGTTATTATCAATAGTTACTTATGAAAAACACATAATAAATATTTGTTATTATCAATAGTTACTTATGAAAAAAACATAATATATTTGTTGTTATCAATAGTTACTTATGAAAAACATAATAATATTTGTTATTATCAATAGTTGCTTATGAAAAAAACATAATATATTTGTTATTATCAATAGTTACTTATGAAAACACATAATAATATTTGTTATTATCAATAGTTACTTATGAAAAAACATAATAATATTTGTTATTATCAATAGTTACTTATGAAAAAACATAATATATTTGTTATTATCAATAGTTACTTATGAAAAAAACACAATAATATTTGTTATTATCAATAGTTACTTATGAAAAAACATAATAATATTTGTTATTATCAATAGTTACTTATGGAAAAAACATACATAATATTTGTTATTATCAATAGTTACTTATGAAAACTACATAATATATTTGTTATTATCAATAGTTACTATATAAAACACAATATATTTGTTATTATCAATAGTTACTTATGAAAAAACATAATAATATTTGTTATTATTAATAGTTACTTATGAAAAAACATAATATATTTGTTATTATCAATAGTTACTTATGAAAAACATAATATATTTGTTATTATCAATAATAGTTACTTATGAAAACACATAATAATATTTGTTATTATCAATAGTTACTTATGAAAAACATAATAATATTTGTTATTATCAATAGTTACTTATGAAAAAAACATAATAATATTTGTTATTATCAATAGTTACTTATGAAAACACATAATAATATTTGTTATTATCAATAGTTACTATATGAAAAAACATTAATATTTGTTATATTTGTTACTTATCACATAATAATATTTGTTATCATGGAGTTAATGAACAACATAATAATATTTGTTATTATCAATAGTTACTTATGAAAAAACATAATATATATTTGTTATTATCAATAGTTACTTATGAAAACCAATAATAATATTTGTTATTATCAATAGTTATGTATGAAAAACATAATAATATTTGTTATTATCAATAGTTACTTATGAAAACACAATAATAATATTTGTTATTATCAATAGTTACTTATGAAAAACAAAATAATATTTGTTATTATCAATAGTTACTTATGAAAAAACATAATAATATTTGTTATTATCAATAGTTACTTATGAAAAAACATAATATATTTGTTATTATCAATAGTTACTTATGAAAAACACATAATATTTGTTATTATCAATAGTTACTTATGAAAACACATAATATATTTGTTATTATCAATAGTTACTTATGAAAAAACATAATATATTTGTTATTATCAATAGTTACTTATAAAAACACATAATAATATTTGTTATTATCAATAGTTACTTATGAAAAACACATAATAATATTTGTTATTATCAATAGTTACTTATGAAAAACACATAATATATTTGTTATTATCAATAGTTACTTATGAAAAAAAACATAATAATATTTGTTATTATCAATAGTTACTTATGAAAAAACATTAATATATTTGTTATTATCAATAGTTACTTATGAAAACACATAATA